>NW_026695328.1:0-251474 GCF_029851405.1 Lichtheimia ornata
TCCGCTTGCTCCAAGTACAACACTGAAGAATTCTGCTGCTCTGGATCCCACAACACTCCTGATACTTGCCCTCCCAACAAGTTCAGCAAGGCTGTCAAGGACTCATGTCCCGATGCTTATTCATATGCCTACGATGACAAGAAGAGCACTTACATGTGCCAATCCGAAGGCTACACTGTTACTTTCTGCCCCAAGTAAATCATATAGACATACAACCTTATTGTAATTAGAAGCTATAGAGTATACCGATAATACAATCACATCTGAGCTGGTTCTCAGTACCTTTTTACATTATCCAACCTTCTTTTATTATGCGTATATGAGCACTTTTGAGTGACTGAGTTTTGGGATTTGGGATTCGGTGATATTGCATCCCATATTGTATAGGTTTAAAATATGCTGATGATAGCCACAAAGGTGCTAAACTCCAAAGTTGCCATGAAACGTCATGTTTGACGCTAAACATACCCATGTTGATATAGGCACATGCTATGTATGCAACTGCTTCATGATGATGTTATTGATGTTTTCCCACATTATGTGATCCCAAACACCTCGTGTTGCTATCCCCCGGCTTTGTCAATGGGACATGTAAACATTGGGCCATTGCGTTGGTTTAAGCTGCATTACTGTGTTCTGTGTAACACTCACAAAAGGAAAGGGGTCGGAATAACTACAATCAGGGTCACTTGCAAAGTGGCCCCCCTACTACCTCTTTCATCCATGGTAGCAACGGCATCCTTTTTCATGTGTTCAACATGTCACCTTATTTGGACGTCTACGATCTATCCATGGGGGCAATGAAATCGCCTGGTTAAAGAAAATACAAGCTCAAAAAGTGCGATTGGAGGTTCACATAAGCAATGGTGGCAGTAGTAGTAGGTCAGGTTTTCCCAGTATAGCAACTTTGCATGGCAAAGAGGTTAATCTATGCAAGGCAAACACAAGAGGATTGGCGGCTTAGCTACTACCACACCGCTGCTTCACGCAGTCATCTCCTTAATATGCACACAAAATCAACTACCCAAAGCAAGTTAAATATGGCCTTGGAGGCAAAAGACCATGATTAGCTAATTTACCTGCACCAAATAAAGTATATAGTAGGCTTAGTGCTTTATGTTAATATCACCTTAATGCAGGGTATGAGTGATCCTGCTGGTGATGAAGGGCACGAGTAAGCATGAAAAGGTTGATATGGAGTGTAGCCGAGAATGGCAAGCCTCTTTATTTTCATGTGTATACAAGAATACAATAAAACATGTTGTTCTTTGTGTATTAACATGTGGGAGAGAAGAAAACCCTGGTTGAAAATAGACACAGTGTTGGATGGCTGATCTTGAAGGAGGGATTGATGGCTCCTTCAGAACAATGACAAATAGTATGAAAAATTCGGAAAGGCTCCGATAGGGTGATATATAAAACTATTCCTGGAACTTGCTTTGCTGTACAGCTATCTACTATGGTATTATTTGCCTGTATAAGATTCAACAGTCAACTGTATGCCGATCTATAAATTATTATTATTATCATGAAGGAGGGAGCGATAGAGAGAGTGAGAGAGGGAGATGCAAGCATGTGGTGGCAGCAGCAGCAGATTAGAGAGGGGGTGGGGATGATGATGTCCAAAGAAAGAATGGTTCTGGCTTCGGCTTGTATGCTCCGATGCAGAGTAAAAAGGCATGGTCAGGGTCATTATGGTTTGCATTTTTGTATCGCGTGAATCTACGTGCTTAACGTTAATGCGTTTTTGACTCAAACCTTGGGCATCGTCATTATTGCTTGATTCATCATGATAGATGATGATGATGTGTACCGACAAGAAGAAGCATAATGCATTAAGCGACTTTTAAACTCCCCGTTGCAAATGATGGGACAGGGAGACTCCCCAAGGATACATACTCGGATAGGTTGCCTTAATGCAAATTAGACAAGTAAGGATGTCTTGCATTTGCAGTTCCCCACTCATCCTCCCTTTTTGTGCAGCCATTGTCAGTTTAAACTTTGTCCGGCAGGAATCCAGAACTTTAAAGTATTTTGTAATGCCTCGCACAACAACATCCAAGTTCTTCATTAAATACAAAACCTTGTTTCAAGCCTTGTTGGTCGACTCGCTCAAGCACATCTTGTAAAAAGTGAACAATTTCCCATGCATCCAAAGACTCGGAACAGGTTGTGGTGGGATATGTAGCAGGCCAATGCGTCATCACCATCAACAATTCCCTTTTTCTCTCATCCTCTCTCGCTCTCTCTTTCACTCTCTTGCATCTCTCTTTTCTTTTCTTTTGTTTTACAGTCACCCTACTTTTTCCTTTTTCACACTCTCTCTTTCTCGCTCGCTCTTTTCTTCTTTGCTCTTTCTCTCTCTCTCAACTTTGTTTTCTTTTCCCTTATTCCTAATTGTGTCTGATCATGGCGCGACAGGAATCGCTCGAAGGCGAGCCATGGCTCATCGTCGAGCCTGACCCTGGTACTACACACGATCAAGAAGAGGTGTGCGATCTCGAATAGCTGAACTCTCTTTTTCAGGTTCCTTGTCGCAACTATGCTCCAACATGGGTGTCCAAGGCGTTCAAGTGGAACAGATATGCTCTTTGAACCGGGGCATGCTTCACGATCTCAGGTACGACCTATTTAACTTTAACCGGGACGACTCGGGGCACCGAGGTATAAAAATCACAACAATGATGCTGATGGATGATCCACCTTTTGTTATAGGCCAATTCACGGCATCACCTTATTATTGCATCACAAACCTGAAAGATCTCACAGAGACGATGGATCTACTACAACAACCCACGCTAACAACGTTTACTTTGCCAATCAGGTAAAATTCATGCAGCGAAAAACAAATCAGGAAATTGCACTAAAACAACTTCCAACAAAAAATAGGTGGTTCATGAAGCCTATGCCATCTATGCACTGCTTAGCGTATTGATGAATTGCAATGATGACACGGTCGATTTGGGCTCGGAATTGATCAACTTGAAAGAATTTACTGATGATTTTCCACCAATGGTAATGTTGGGGTGGATGGGGGAGAGAGAAATGATGACGGGAGAAAAGGGGATGTGTGTGTGTGTGTGAGTGTTTGTGGGGGGATCGTGATTTGTGATATGCATGTGCTTCTTTGAAAACCCTGAGGTTCTTTTTCTTATTCTCCTTTTCTTCCATCTTCTAGCTCAAGGGGCTCAGTGTGACGAATAGCAAGATACTCAAGGATGCACATAATAGTGTTGCAAGGTACATGGATACATGATGCATCATCCACCACATTTACACATACACAGGGCTCATTATCGTTATGTATTCAGACGTCAACAAAGGCGGCTTATGCGCGGCGATGACATCTATCACTACATTACTTATATACCAATTGATGGATACCTATGGGAATTGGATGGATTCAAAAGAGGACCTCTTCGATTAGGTAGGTTAAATGAATTTGGGGGTGGTGGCGACTTTATTCTTACACATGATTCTACACCCTAGCATCCTGCACAGAAACAGGTTGGATTGATACGGCGCGTACCGAGTTACAACGCAAGATTGAACTGTAAGTCTTTTTTCTTTTTGGGTCATGAGGGCAAGGAACAAAAACGGGGGAAAATTCAGCGTATATTGTCTAGTGGATCGTAATATGCTTCTTTTCCCCCCACTATTATCAGCCATGTTATTCTGATCGTTGAGACAATGCGGTTTTTTCTTGTATATCCATGACACATATGTGCAGGTACCAGCGACAACAGATACCCTTCACGATATGGTCCGTGGTTGAGGATAGACGACGTGTATATCAACGCCAATTAGCCGCCAAAGCGTATATGAAAAGAGCCATCGAACAACATCTCGAAGCACACGATCCAAGTTGGCGAGTTCCGTTACGTGCACAACAATGGGAAGAGGAATACAAACATGCATTGGAAGCTGTAAGTAATGATCAAATCGTGGTTCAAAGAGAGGGAGCGAGGGAGAGAGAAAGAATGCGTGTGATCATGTACAAGAGTGGAAAGTGCGTGTGTGTGCGAGTGGATAAATGTGGTTTAACAACAAACTTACCAAAGGAAAGATGTAAGCGCGGAACAGACATATATTCCACCCTTGATACTTGGATGTTCGAGGCATCAGCAGCAACTCCAGCAATGACCACCGAATCACACTTGTTGACAAGCAGTGACCTTGTTGATCTTCAAGCTCAAATTGGCTTCAATACCCAAGGACGATCATTGGAAGAAATAATGGATTTTTGGCTCCAAGTACAAGATGATTCTCTCAGGATTTACAAACAACTAGGAGAAGAATGCGAAAAGCAACAAAAGTATCAGGTGATTATTAGTGCAGTAAGAGTGAGAGAGGGTGACCATCTTGGTTAACGTAAAATTTTTATAGGATGATGTGATTCGACGACAGCATGATTATACGCCATTCATCAAAGCATATTTACAACGACTCTTGGTTCATGGCCATCTTGAACGGATGATTGCTGATTTATCCTAGAACCACCTCATAGCTCCATTATACTCAAACATTCATCCTCATTGCTTTTCATGACCTATGAAGCTGTTCAACCTTCTTTTTTTCCCTTAACACATTCTTTATGCAACCAACCCCACCCTCCACTTTCCTTTCCAGGTTTACGTTAATGCATGGTCGTGGCAACAACATTGTGCTGATTTGATATCCCCTTTTTCTCATTCTCGCACACACACACAATCTCATTCTCTCTCTCTCTTTAATGCTTGCTCTATTCCCTCCTCTTTCATTCTCTCTCATTCGCTTTATGTGTTGTCGTCGTTCGTCAATATCTTCTCTTTTGCTGGGTCTCTTTTTCTTTTATGATGATTTCTCGTCAAATATTAGCATTAAAAAACAACGTACGACTTGTACACAATCTCTGGTAGTAGTCCTGCAGGTGCATAGTCATCTAGCCATCATCATTCCTTAGGCAATCGAAAGGGTAGCGGTTTCCACGGAGATGACCACGTCATTTAATCCCAATCCGGAATCATGGTAAAATCGTATCCAGGATACTTGTAGTAAGCGTAATAAGCCAAGTACAAATGATAAGCACCTATCATCAACATGTCAATATCATCCCTTCTTCATCTTCATGGTTACATGCCTGGAATAAACATGACGCTACCGAGTACCAAAAATGGAATACCACGGCTCAACCAAATCTAAAAGGGGGGGTGGAATGCGTTAGCCATGTATCCAAAGGGACGACGCGGGATTGTTCTAGAAGCCTTATAGATAGATACCTCGGATGTAATGTAGCCAACCTTGATAAGAGCACCCACAACGACTAGGACGGACCCCATGGTGAATAAAAGAGCTGCAAGCCCAATGGCTTTCCAAGGGACTATATCATAGCGACGACAATTAGGCAACACGGTGCTGAGTCATTGGGTCATGGGCGATGCCTACCCTTTGGTTCTGGTGTAGCAAATTGACCAGGTGTGAATCCTCGGTCTTCTTGTAGTTCGAGGAATTGACGTCTTTTGGACTTTTTCAGTGGATTGCGCATTCTCATTGGAAAAGAGAAACGGGTGTTATGCAGAATAGGTGTTCCGGCCGTTATGGGTTTTTGCTGGCAAGAGCCAATCAAGGACGAGCATGTGATACAACGACTACCACCAGAGAATGAAAATGCCGCTTCACGCCGTGTCTCTCTGTCAACATTTTACAAGAGTGAAGATACTATAGCTCGTAGTCATGGATACTTAATATCGAAAAGTAGTCCTCGTATAAAGGAAATTCACTCATCATCCATCGTGTATGTAGCAGTGGTCATGAGCAATTACTTTTTAATTATGGGTGCTTCAAATGATTGTCATTCATCTTTGCTGCTTCTAAAACAAAACATCCGCCAGTATGTAAAATGGTCAAATAAGGCTGTGCTTGGACAATCGTTCAAAACAAAATTAGACTGTTATAAAGGGCTAATTGCTATCTGCTATTACTACCTCTTCTGGTCGTGGTATAGGGCGAACATCGCAAAACAAATATATACGTTATACACGTGCCTCGCTCAAATCATGAGTGATAGGATTTTGTTGGAGATGGATGATCATGAGGCGCAGTGTCAAAAGTGAGGCTTCGTTTCCTGGATATGGTTAAGCAGCAAGGAGTTATCAAGAATGAGAGTAACCGGTTGTTCTCTGTGAGCAGGTTGTGATGGCCGGTCGTCGATCATTGTAAACCTTGTGTTGAAGGTAGATCATCAAAGAAAGCACAGCTGAGTGTACACGATCCAATTACGAGATGCTGGGGATACCTGATTTGTACAATTTAACGCACGTGTATTGGCAAGCGTAAGATCGACCGTTGCCTCTTACACATTCTGCATTTTAATTTTCTTCTTTCTTTGTGATTCTCCTTATAGCAGGATCAATGCCAGTTACTAGTAGGCGGCCAAGTTTACGGCTGAGAAAAGCAATGACGATGCACACAGCCTCATTTTTTATTATTCTTCCACAATCTCAATGGTACAATTTGTATGAAACGAAAGGAGATTCATTGAAACTTTGATGATCCATGAAAGAGAAAAGGTGGTTCGTGCAAAAAGCAGAAGCATCCTATACATCTGCTATCATGCCCCAAAAGATATAAAAGAGACAGGGTAGAATACTCAAGTTTTCTATCATCAACATCCATCCATCCTCAAGAACCAATCTCTTCAAACCAATCCAATCCTTCAACTTAACAAGACAACAACAACCATGTTCAAGAAGACCCTCGCTCTCATCCTTGTCATCTCCATGACCCTCGGTGCCTCTGCCACTCCTATCCTTGACAAGCGTAGCTCGTGCCAACTTGGTAACCTTCTTCCCACTGGTGGTGGTGGTGATGCCTTGTGCAGTGCTCACTGCGGTCAACAGGGAAACAAACACGGTGGTCACTGCGATGAAAACAAAGTCTGCATCTGCAACCATTAACCCATTCCAATCTCTCCACATTGACGCTGTTGTTGTATCAGATACTTCTCAATCACCATGTTCGAATAAATGTTGTTCTTCTTTATCAATGTATATATGATGATGATCAATTGGAGTTGTATCAGTAGGAGGAGGAGTAGCCAGGAAGAGGTATCTCTAAACGCATGCTTGTCACGAGCTGATAGGATGATGAAGGTGGGTATAGCCAACAAGGTTTTCGATGCGTCAGCTTCCCTTGTTCATTTGAAATCCTGGTAGCTGATCCTCTTTAGCGTGCATCAAATGTTCAACCACATCCTTGAATAAGGGAGAAGTATACAAAATCAACGTTGTGCTGGTTTTGGCATGATCCAGTGTCGTGCGTCACGTGGATGGATTATGAGCACTATTGATGCATGTATATGCTATGAGTCAACCATCCCTAAAAGGTACAAGTGTCATTGAACAACTTACTTATCAAACACGTGATGACCGATTATGGTACATAGCCTCTCCAGTGTCGTTATCATCTTGATTCGTATGGCTGATAGTCATCTTCAGGTATCCAAGTCGTTGCCATATGAACACGTTGACTGAATTGTCCACCTTCTAATTGCGAGAAGACGAAGCAACATGGCAGCTGATGACTGATCCAAGTGAATGACGAGTCGACTACATTGCTGACATTGTCTCGTGTATATCCAATTGCTCTCCTTCAAGATGTACTGTTGGTTGCAGATTGACCTGTGCTTTTGCTGGGTGTTTCAAAGTGAAAGAAGCCTCATCTCCTTCCCATTCCGCTCTTTGAACATTGTGGTACAAAATTCATGCACCTGATGGCTCGATCGACCTCACCATGACATGATGCGTTGATAGAAAAGGAATGACACGTTTCAATACAGCGAACATTCGATCAACACTACATGCAGCATCTCCCCTGGAAGATTACTGTATGGTGTGGCCATTATAGTTGAGGAGTCATCTGCTAACCACCACCACTACTACTACAGCAGCTGCCCATGATGGCATCAGTACTAGTTATAAAAGGCAACTTTCACCTTTCAAATAAATCATCTTTTATCATGAATGGTGCATATCAACTTGCTTTCAAATGGAACATCAAAAAGTGCATCAACTTATATGCAACTTTTGCGCCATTTGGCGTTCTTGCTTTTGCGGAGGTTCATTGGGCACTGCTCTTTGCCCCCACCACCTGCAACAGCTCCCCACCACCCCTGGACCAAGCAATACCTTTGGCTGTTTAGGAATATTGACAAGGACCCAACGCACATGACACATGTACAGAAAATGAAAAACATGTAAATTGACATTGGCTTGTCCTTTTCTCTTGACTTTTATAATAAAAAGAGAGAGAGAGGTGGAAAGGAAGAAAGAGACGGGGAAAAAGAGAACGTACGCCAACATGATAGGGATGATTTTTGCATTCGAGAGTGATGCATGTTCTCCTCTTTTCTCTTAGAAGCCATGTATACTATGTATGTATGTACGATGAGAAGGAAGAAATGAGTATACAGTAAACTTGGATGTGCGTGGTGTATATACGCCAAGCAGGGGTTGACGGGGGGAATGATGATGCAGCACCAAAGCGAGTAGTGAAAATCTATAAAAGAGCTCAAGCACCTTTTTTCCTTCACCATCTCCACCATCCATATCAAGTCCATCAAAATGCTCAAGAAAACTATCGCCCTTGTCTTTGCGCTTTCCATGATCATTGGTACCACCACTGCTTCTATTTCCCATGAACAAGAAGTCGATTTGGACGCTGTTTGCAAATTCGCTCAAGGCGACCTTGTTCCTGACATTGCTTGTGCTGATGTCTGCAGGCAGCAGGGCAACACTGGTGGTAAATGCGATGCCCAAAAGGTCTGCCAATGTACACCCAAGAAGCAAGCACCCAAGTCTAAGAGCGATGCGGAGGCGAAACACGATAAAGATGACGAGCGAAACTAAATCCCCATGGCCGTCCTCCTCCTTCTCCCCTTTATGTCAAAGTAATAAAAGTTATATACATCTCTCCTTCACTTTATATCCAAGCCAATAGTGTGTGTGGGTGTTGTTGCTATATGACGGTTTGTGTTTCTTCATGCATGACGAAAGTTCAAAGGTGTACCCTTTTATGTATCTTGTAATGATGATGATGATGCATATTCTACATACAATAAACCACCATATACATCGGCCATATTGTCGGCTTTGGATAAATCAAACTTCTTCGCTCGTTCGGAAAGAGTAATGGTGGTGGTGTGTATTCCAGAGCAATGATGACGATGATGGTGGTCATGTGACGAAGATGCAACAAGATCCTCGACTTGAGATAAAAAGTAGGTCCATACAGCATGTGGATCATTCATTCTCGGGATATCCATTTGCAATAAACCAAGGACACCATAAACATAATCAGTTGGATCCATGCACCTTCGAGAAGATTGAGCAAACATGAATAACAAATCGAGAGGGCTGCAATTGTTGTTACAATCCAACTTGGTCTCCACCATCACAGGGTGTCCGATATCTGCTGCTGCTGTTGTGCTCAATTCATGCCACATTTTGTGTAGTTGCGTCGTACCTCGAAACAAAGATACAATCGCACATTCAGCACCAAAGGAGTAAGCTACTTGCAAGAAGAAGCGTTAGCTACATCAAGGTGGAGGATATGATTTATGAACCTACACATTTCATGAATCATGCGAGCCATTTCTTTGAGAGCAAAAAGATCTACAGCGTTGTGTATCTCTTCACCACCACTTTGCTCAGCTATCATGAAACCCCATCCAGGAAGTACAACTTCTTGCCACGTCCATACACGGTTCCACCATTGACAATGGGCCAAGGTGGATAAGGCGTCTAGCTCTTTTTGATAGGTACGAGCAAACTCGCTGACTTGTGCTTTAGCATGAGGAGGATGACCGAAAGTATAAGCGTCTCGAATACTGTTGATGGCATGCCACATTTTCTCAATGCATGGGTCGGATAATCTTTGAATGGTATTTGGATGACAATCCAACAGGATGATACAGCTGTTACAGTGAGCGTAAATATCTCGCATGATGACAAGAGGCGTATCCATGCGGACACATAGGACATCAATCCACCAATAACTGTCAGGGTGTGCTCTTAAGAGTGCTAGTAACGTGTTGCGCTTTTCGGGTCGCATCGGAATTGGCTTGACAGGTCGGCCATTTTCGTGAATAAAGCTTCCCACGTCCCACATGTTATTTCCAGCATTTCCCCACACATGTGAAACGGCATAAAAACCAAGTTCCCCTGTACTGCGTTGCATGATACGTCGACGATGGTACAAGTTGGCATGCGGTCGGATAATAGTCATTGTGTCATGGCTGTTTTTGGGTACATATAAAAGTCGAAAATCACGATGCATGACAAGTTGTCTTTGTTGATGTTGGCTACTACTATTCGCATTCATTGTTGTGGTACTTGTACCTTCGCAAAAAAGGAGTGTCTTCTTAACAATGAAGGATCTTTTTTTCTCTCGTAGCTTATCCCAAAATGACAACTAGGGGGGAAAGGATTTATCAGGTTTACTGAACGATTCATTATGCTCTTTGTATACCATTTGTTTGATGTTACGCCAAGGATAGTGATAATAGTAGTAAAGAAAGAATCATTTGAACTCAAAAGCAGCGTCCTTTAAAAGGGGAGGAGTTGCTGTACTACTTTACTACATGCACAGGAACCGATCCATCATTGGTAAGCATCGCATTTACGTCTTTAGGTTATAGGCATTATGTGTAGAGAAGAGTAGTCTACATAAGGTAGATGCATCATTTATTCAACTCGTTGAGGGCTATGTTATTGAGCAATGCATTTCAATCACAGTGTAGACTTTTCATTCCTTTCATTGCCGTGGGAACACACCTCTTGCACTCCACCCTATTTCTACCATTTTGCCTTGCACAATCGCGACAGCAGAATGACCTATGGCAAAGGCACCACACGAGCAATCTTGAACGACGACCAAGATTACAATGACAGCCTACGACCATGACACAACCGCGTATGACACATGCATGTATTCAAACGACCAATGGCATGGATACCAACCACGCTGATCAGCACGTACTTGAATCACTGTGGCCAAAAGCAGCTATCGATCTGATGCAGTACACGACAAGGGGTTCATGTTCGGTTGCATTGGGAGAATGGATTCGTTAGCATAGTCTACAACACAAACCCCCTCACCATTGGCTATATTCGAGACCGTTGCTAGGCTGCATTGCTTAGATGAACCGGCGGCAGCTTCGAGTTTACAGCACGATTCAACCTCTCGTCGATATCGATATCACCATCATCGTCATTGTCTAATGCCGTTTTACTATGCATGAATGTCTCAAAAAGGAGAGGAGTATGACAATACGCCATCATCGACAAGCAGTGGAGACTCACATAGACATATCAACAATGACGAAGTCCACTTCACACGACGAGCATTACCTGTTTGATCAATGAAGGATAAAGGCAGCCTATTCGAGAATTGGATCGAAGGCGCAATGATGGATCGTTTCCCTTTATTGCATTCCGAGAAACCTGACCCATGTCAACAAGTGATACCACGCGCCACCTTTTGCATGGTTTTGCCACGTCTTTTTTATGCGCTACCCACGCTTTCTTCTTCCAGTTGTATCATCATTCAATATGCCTCAGGATACAATGACATCATTAATTGTCGTATTGCAACGCGACAGTGGCGATATTGAAAACCAAGGCAAGATTATCAACTTTGGCTCGGGTGCCAGCGTCGACACTGTACGTAATCTCGCCATGGAGAAGCTTGGTATATCAACAATCCCTGCCAAGGATGTATTATTACTGGATGGATCCGGCAAGTCAATCGACACTATGGATCAAATACGACAGCAACAAGTGGTGCGTGTGGACATGAAGGAACATATCAAAGATGTCATCCCTGGTCCAACAAAGTATCCTTTTGTCGGCTCTATTCGTGAATTGCTTCCGAACATGTACGTGCATAATATCTAAATCATTGCTTGGGCCTATTTATTTACATGATGATATGTAGATCCTATGGGTGGATCAAGATGTTTGACAAGTATGGGCCCGTAGTGGATATGAATATCCTGGGCGAGGAGAACATTGGCACCAATGATCCTGATGTGGCCGAACTCTTTGTCAAGGAGTCGGATTACTTTACCAAAAAGATCACTCAGAACCTGGAAGAAGTCAAAGCTTTTGGTGGTCAAGGCTTGTTTACCACCGACACGGATGATCCAGATTGGAAACTCGCACACAAATTGCTTATGCCGGCATTTGGTCCTCGTGCTATCAAGGTATAATAAGCTTTCCCCCCCCCGCAGAATTGGAAAACAAAAAGATGTTAATTGAAACATGGATCATAGGCTTATTTGCATGAGATGGGTCTTATCGCTATGCGAACGATCAAGGTGCTTGAAGAGTATCAGCCCACAGACAAGGTGGAGATTCTCAACTGGACAACGCGTTTGACCTTTGAAACCATTGGTCGTTGTGGTTTCGGTTACGAGTTTGGCCTGCTTGATTCCAAGGATGCTCCAAATCACCCTTTCATTGAAGCCATGGCTTACTGCTTGAAGACAGTGGTCGTTCGCAGACAACAACCTTCCCTCTTCAAGCACCTTCCCAATGAGCAAAACAGGAAGTTTGATCGCAGCGTGAAGCTCATGAATGATACTGTGGATCAAGTTATCAAGGAACGCAAGCAAGGTCCCGAAGCTGGTGATAAGGACAAGGATCTTTTGGGATTCATGCTCAATGCACGTGACGACCAGAATCTTGGTTTGACAGATGAGAATATCCGATATCAAGTGGTCACTTTTCTTATTGCTGGTCATGATGTAAGCATCTATTATCTTGTATGTATCATCCAATAGGGGCTAACTTTGTTTGATATAACAATAGACTACCGCTAATACGCTTGCATGGACATTGTATGAGCTGACACGCCATCCAGAAGTGGAACAACGATTGCTTCAAGAGATTGCAGACGTGGGTATCACTCATGACAAACCACCTACGGTTGAACAAGTGGGTCAATTGAAATACACCCATCAAGTACTCAAGGAGACATTGCGCAAGTACCCACCTGTACGTATGCTCAACAAGTACTGTAAGAAGGATTGTGTCATTCCCGGTGGATATCTTGTCAAAGCTGGCACTCCTGTCTCCGTCAACTTGTTTGCTATGCATCGCAATCCAAAGGTGTATTCAGACCCTATGCGCTATGATCCCGATCGATTCTCTCCTGAAGAAGAACAAAAGCGCTCACGATTTGCATGGCTTCCTTTCAGTACTGGACCACGTGCATGCATTGGTATGGCGTTTGCTTTGCAAGAAGCCAAGGTGTGCTTATCCATGTTTTTGCATCGATTCAAGTTTTGCTATGGTACGTTAAAATATCTCTCTCTCTTTGATAACACAATACTCATGTCTTGTATATATATGTAGATGGTCCTGATGTTGATTTTGACCCCATGATGGCTACTACCAAGCCAATGGATTTCCTTGTCACGATTCGATCGCGCACAGACATGCCTCAGCCCACAACAACTCCGACGGCCACGACGGCTACGAGTGATGAAGCTGCTACAAGCAAGCCCAAGGCAACCATGCCACAATCCCAATCGATTGCTGAACAAGTGGCCACGCGTGAAGTCCCTCCCATCACATTCTTGTATGGTACCCAAACTGGCACAGCACAAGATTATGCTTCTTCTCTTGCAGCTCAAGCACGCTCATTTGGTTTCAAGGAAGTTACGCTGGCTGAAATGGATAAATGGAAGGTGCTTGACACTGGCAAATATGAACCAAGGAAATCGGGACCCCAAGAATTGGTGGTGGTTTGTACAGCAACGTACAATGGTCAACCTCCTGATACTGCTGAGCGCTTCAACAAGTTCATCACTGAAAAGACAAAGGATGAGAAGAACGGGGACTTGCTAAAGTCGATGAACTTTGCCGTGTTTGGTGTGGGTAACAAGAATTGGCGAACCTATCAAGCGTTTCCACGCAAAGTCAATGAAAGCTTGGAGACTTTGGGTGCTGATCGTTTCTTCCAATGTGGTGAAGGCAATGCGGATCAAGATATGGATGCTGATTTTAATGAATGGTAAGGCTTTATCATCATGCTATTGGATATGGGTTCTTTAATACTAATAATAATACGCTTAGGTCTGCCCATTTCTGGGTACAAACATTGAGCAGCTTTGGACTATCTCTTCCAGAAAGCCAATCCGTGGTGCCATCTGCAAGTATGGGAATGGAGAAACCTAAGGTGACCGTGAACTTTATCAGCCCATCTGATAAGGAGAAATGGAAACAAGGTGCATCCAATCGTAACGGAGAGCATAATGTCACTATTCTTGACAATGAGGAACTACAGCAACCAGCATCCGATCGCAGCACACGTCATATCGAGCTCGATGTTTCATCTCTACAGCCACTTTGCAAGGATGGATCATTGTTTGTGGCAGGTGATCATTTGGAAGTGTATCCTGAAAACGATGCCGAGATTGTGGATGCCATTGGTGTCAATTTTGGATGGGTGCTTGATTCTGTATTTGAAGTCGATGAAGAAAGTCTTGATCATGTATCGCCTCGTTCACTTGCAGCATCCATTCGTGGTCCATGTACAATCCGCAATGCGCTCACTTATTATGCCGATCTCTCATCACCACCTTCACGTACCATGCTGTCCATTTTCGCTGAACAATTGCGTGCTACTTCGGAGGAGACAGCTGACGTATTCAGCAAGTTGATCATGCCTGATAGCCCTGAATACGCTTCCTTCATTGAAAAATATCGCACGATTCTCGATTTACAAAAAGGATTTCCTCAAGTGAAGCGACTCGATTTGGCACAATTCATGACAGCTGTGGGTGTGATGCAACCACGTCGATATTCGATTTCATCATCTCCTTTGGCTCATCCAAAACAAGCTTCATTGACTGTGGGTGTGGTTCATGATATGCTCAAGGATGGCCGTGAATACTATGGCTTAGCATCTTCCTATTTGGCTCGTAGCGCCGAAGCCACCAAAGTGCGTGCTATGCTTAAATCATCCAAGAGCAGTTTTGCATTGCCATCCGATCCCAAGGTACCCATTATCATGATTGCTGCTGGTACAGGTGTTGCCCCTTTCCGTGGCTTTTTGGAGGAACGGGCATGTCAACGTAGCCAGGGTAAACAAGTTGGCGATTGTGTGCTTTTCTTTGGTTGTCGTCGCAAGGATCATGACTTTATCTATGCCGACCAAATGCAAGCATACGCAAAGGATGGCGTCTTGGCTGGTTTGTATGTCGCCTTTTCACGTCAAGGCCAACCTGTCAAATATGTCCAACACCAATTACTTGAAAACGCTGTCAAAGTATGGAGCTTGCTGAATGAATCCAATGCATCAGTTTATGTCTGTGGTGCTGGTGCCATGAGCCGTGATGTGCGACGTACATTCTGTACAATGGCCAAGAGCTTTGGACATGTAAGTACGGAAGAAGAAGGTGATAACCATATCCAAGAATTGATCGATCAAGGCCGTTACAACGAAGATGTATGGGGTTAAAGTAGTGTTTCAAATAAGAGAAGTTATACATACATATATAAAGTACATCTTATAAAGTAATAGACAATGTGGTGGATTAATGGAATGTTGTTGGCATCTAATACTACCACCTCGCTATTCATGCGCTCTCCACCAATAGCATTGACTCTTCACGTCCAGATCTTTGGTTCAGTTGCACAAGTGTTCCTGCACCGTTGACTCTATCAGGATCTGGTTACTTGACATAAGCAATGACCACTTTTCATAAGCATCACGCCTACAGCATATGTAAAATATAAAGGTGCCTGCATCTCTAAACTTTACAATCAAGCGTGGGGTCTTTTATAGAACAAAGCTGCTCGTCGGGGTCAAAGCGATCTTGTGTCAAAGTATGAAGTTCATCGTGGCCAATCCCAGATTCGCCCAATGTCGCTGCCAGGTAAAAAATATTTTTTCCTCGTCGTCGAAAAAAATTCAAGAGGTCGACCCGACTCAATTTGGCCGGTGGCGACATTGCGAAATCTGGGATTGGCAACCTCGATCGTCAAACCTCCACACATGACACTTTCGGCCCCGACGAGCAACTTTGTTCTCTTAAGGACCCCATATTTGATTGTAAAGTTTACTGATACAGGCACCTTTATGTTTTACATATGTTGTAAGCGTGATGCTATATGAAAAGTGGTCATTGCTTATGTCAAGTAACCAGATTCTGATAGAGTCAAAGGTGCAAGAACACTTGTTTGTGCAACTGAACCAAAGATCTGGGACTTGGAGAGTCAATCCTATTGGTGGAGAAATGCATGATTGTGTTGCAATGCGATCTTGCACTGCCGTGATGCTCAGCGTGTACACTAACTAAGCACCACACACAACGAACGCCGTATACAATGTACATGGGGATAAGATGCACAAGGGAGACTCTCATGTAACGTCAAAGAATAGAAAAAGCGTGCGTAAACGTCTCCTTCATTCAATACCAATAGGGTAAAAAGCGCGTTGACAATACCGTGTCCATCCGTACCCCAAGGTATGAAATCGGGAAGAGAGCCTGTTGTTTATTCATCGTACTTCACTGGTTTATAAGCTGCATGCATCTCTAAGCTTACAATCGCATGACCGTGTGAGAGCAAATAACCGTCTCAAGCTACATCACAACAATTGATCTTTCCCCTGCCTTCCTATAGTAAGGTCCGCCTATGATAGCCCCGTGTGGAATGGTCCGTTCTTTTTAAGGTTGCATGAGACAGCGTTGGAAGAAAGTTGTCATAAATAAACATGGTATGTTCATGTACTCATGCCACACTGTATCGCATCCCGCACCTTCTATGTATTAAGCTTGCAATGAATCAAGCTTCTGCAACGAACACTTTGTTGGGCAGCATCACACTCGAATCCTTGCAATACACACAAGCATTCTAGAACCCTCACTAGCATTCAACTATCAGCTATGTATGAACTAGGAAGCTTCAGTGTATGTAACAATATCCTGGCGAAACAAAAGCATCTTGACAGAATGATGTAAATGATCCAATCTCGCTTTCCCGATTCCCCCTTTCAATCCAGAAGCCAGCCAAGTGAACCACATCTTGCACATGTGCTGATACAATAGTACGATACCCAAACATTACGTTGAATCCAATTTTCATTCAATGATAAAGTCGAAGAATAGTACATGGTAGTGTGGATATTTATCGAGTAAATATGGTAAAGGAACAGCAATGTAGTAAATTATATAAGCTACGGATGAATTCCATCGAGTCAACAGGGACAATCGTGTTTGTATTCATAGTTGCTGCCGTCATAATCGCCCTTCATTCTTGATTGCAAGATAGCTGCTGCATGCATTGGATCGAATACTCCAATATCATCCATGGTTGTAGACTGCCCTTTCGTCAAAGGTAAACGCCCTTTCGTCAATTCCATCCAATCCATCATCATCCTCAGCCGAATGCAGCTTGACGATGGAGTCCTTGACGAGATGCATGGATGATCTTGGTAACACAAAAGATTTGAACGCGGGCCTTCACTGCTTGTTGATGACATGATCCATCCATAAGACACGTATAGTTGTAGAGATAATGATGCCAAAGATAAAGACGCCGTTGCTTGATCCCCATGAATGATCCACCTACGTCGTATAAACCATGCACGGTAAACAATCTTCCTAATCCATAAAACAATACTTAGCGATGATAACTGTAATCCTGAGGACTTCAATACAAGGTGCTCCAATCTAGAAAAGATACGTATCAGCAGGCATATTTCCATTTCAGCACAAAGTTTTGGAATGATACATACTTGGATCCCTCAATCAGGGTGCAGTGATCCACTAGAATTGACGCCGCCAGAAGAATAGTAATTTAAAAAATGCAATGCCAAAGAAAGCCAAGGTACCAGCACTGCCTACTAGCCCCTTCCAGAAGGAAGCATGATGCCAAAACACCGGATTTAACGGTGACATGAGCCCCTCACCAGTCGACTTTGACACCACCTAAGCCGTGGATCCGCATGCTGCAACAGTGAACAGAGGATGCGTTGAATTGGTCTAAGCCATAGCACCATGAGTACATGTATCCAAAGGGCAACATGGTCTCCCCAAGACAGCACAGTACAATAACATCCTTGACGTGCCAGTGATATAGCCAAGGAAAAGCCTTCTTGATCCTGTCATTACATACCATCCATCCTAAGTGCACTTGCATGCAACACCACCCCATCATAATGAACACTCTTACCTTGTGGTACTACTCAATAGCACTCTTGCCACAAATAAAACCTGTATCTTCATGCCATCCATATCATGCTACTGCTATTCCATTGTAAAGCGCGTTAATTGACAGCACTTGTATTGTAAATCCAATGCTACACATACCAATAAATCTCCAAAGGAAGGGAGCGATACTTGACGACGAATGCCTTGAGCGATGGATAATCTTGATAGCACCAAAAAGACACGTAACACCCGCTGCTTGCTGCTGATGTGATACACCCATAAGGGACATGCGCTGCTGAATGCTTTCGAAAGCAATTGGCCAATAACGAGAACCACCAGAGAATCGAGTAATGTTGTTGACACTAAAAACATGGTCTCTTGCTGCTCATTGCTGCATATTGCTTGTTGCTGATATGATCCACCGATAATACACATGCGTAGCAGGATATCCATAAGGAATGGCGACAACCTTTGAGATGTATAGATGACCTTGGTATCGCTGAAGATGTCGACACGGGCTCTCATTGCTTGTTCATGACATGATCCATCCATAAGAGGCGTTTAATAGTAGCTGCACACCAAAGGAACCGCCAATTACCAGAACCACCAAGAGATAGAAAGCTTGCTGATATCAAAGATATACAAGTTGTTCCTTGTTACTGATGTGATCAACCGATAAGAGACCTTCATTTCAGGATGCCCACCGAATTGCCGATAACGAGAAGAACCAGATGATGGGATAAAGCTTGATATGGCACCAACGATATGGATGCTGTTACTTGTTGCTGATACAATCCACTCATAAAAGACGTTCATTGGCTGACATTCTCCAGAGAAATCGCCCGTTGCTTGGTAACCAACCACCGCCCGAGACGCAATAAAGGTTGACATCACCAAAGAAATAAACACTTCCCCATGGTTGACATGATTTACCTATAAAAGATGCACCATAAACAATTGTCCAAACTCATCCAACAATACTTAGCAATCATAGCTGTGATCTTGTAAACTCCAAAGCACCAAAAGACAAGCAGCTCTCTGCAATGGTCCCTCTAAATAATGGTAGGCGTTTCAGCAAAGGTCTCCAAAAAGCATGAGAGTCATACATACCTGAATCACGCAATCATCACCCGTAGACTTGGGAACCAAATAGGCCATCAGGATGTAAAGCAATAATAAAAGCGCACAGCCAAAGAAACGTCATAGTACCGGCACTCTCCTGTGGATCGACGCGATGAAGTGCATCAATAGAGATACCCATCTTCTCTCTAAAGGCAAGGAGATCAATAGCCGTAAAACGATGGAGCCGTGAGAACAGAGGATGCATTTTTAAATCCCTGAGGCCGCAACATGAATCGCACTGTCCCCGGGCACAACATGTAGAGCTCCACAGGAAAGTACAGTACAATGACGTCCTTGACGTGTAGCCTTGATAATAATAGTATTGCCGAAAGAGGATCTGCCACTGTATGGCGTTTGGTAAGTTCACTTGGATCCAATCAATCCCACAATGAACCTCTTACCTTGTGGTGCTGCTCAATAGCATTCTTGTCACAAATGAAAACCGTATCTCCATGCCATCCATGTTGTCTTGCTGCTGTTTCACTGTAAGGTTCGTTAATTAACAGGTTTCCCTTTGTAGATCCAGTACCATGCATACCATTGAGCCAACCATACAGCATTCTTGCTTTGAGATCCGTATCCTGTTGCTGCCAGAGGTACCATCATCCAACACGTTCACCTACCATAAACGCAATGTGAGATAACAAGTAAAACCAACCCACACGCTTTTGTTGTCACCATACGCAAAAGGGGAGCACCCGACGACGAATGCGCGAACGCGATGGATAATCTTGATAGCACCAAAAAGACACGTAACACCCGCTGCTTGCTGCTGATGTGATACACCCATAAGGGACATGCGCTGCTGAATGCTTTCGAAAGCGGTATTATGTAGAAACCACCAGAATCGAGTAATGTTGTTGACACTAAGCTGGTCTCTTGCTGCTCATTGTATGTTGCTTGTTGCTGATCCAAAATTCCCCAGGAGAGCACAGTACTATACAATGACATCCTTGACGTGCAGCCTTGATAATAATAGTATTGCCGGAAGAGGCTCTGCCACTGTATGGCGTTTGGTAAGTTCACTTGAATCCAATCAATCCCACAATGAACACTCTTACCTTGTAGTATTTCTCAATAGCATTAATGCCTCAAATAAAGCCGTATCTCCATGTCATCCATATTGTCTTGCTGCTGTTTCACTGTAAGTCTCGTTAATTCACAGGTTTCGCTTTGTAGATCGAATACCACGCATACCATTGAGCCAACCATACAGCGTTCTTGCTTTGATATCAAGGACTTGTTGCTGCCAGAGGTACCATCATCCAACATGTTCACCTACCATAAACGCAATGTGAGATAACAAGTAAAACCAACCCACACGCTTTTGTTGTCCGCATACCCAAAAGAGGCAATGTAAAGACGTCTTGAGAACTCTCATTGTGGACAACTCGGTAAGGAATGCACACGACGCCTCATTGGGTTTTGTATAGACGAGACAACACCAACCTACACGCGAACTTTAGTACCACAATGTTCGACTTGAACAATAAAAGGAATTGCAGCGATTGAACTTACATGTTGTATTGGAATGGAAGCTTGTGTCATGGGTAGATCGCGCACGTGCTTGTTGTAACTGAATGTGTCGCCATTGACCACTGTTCGTCCATTGACGTTGTGCATTGTTGGCAATGCCAGAAGTTAGTGGTACGGAGAGTGTAAATGGAGTTGGTCTTACCTTGCATCGTTGTGAAGCGGGAATGGGAGAAGGTCGTTCCTTTCATTGTTCCTGATTTGTGCCTTAACAATATCCTTTACACTTGAACCGATAACGACAATGCGAGGTTTCATGTGAGTATTAGCCCTCGAACAAATAACCGAACCACTATTTACCAATAATAGCCATGTATGCACGAAGACATGTTGACATCCAATGATAGCTTCATCCATAGAAATCCCAATGCACCAGAAGACATGCAGCTTGCTGAATAGCCCGCATACTATAGTAAAAGGGGAGGTTAGCAGGCGTTGAAGAAGAGAACGGACCACTATTTACCAATGATAGCCACATGCACGAAAAGATGTTGACATCCAATGACAGCTGCATCCATAAAAATCCCAATGCACCAGAAGACAAGTAGATTGCTGAATAGTCCGCACTATAATAAAAGAGGATGTTGGTTGGGATTGGAGCCAAAAAACGGATCATCCTCTATTTACCAATGATAGCCATATGCACGAAATCCTGCTGATATCCAAATCAAGCCGATTCTTTGCAATCGTCCGCTTGTTGATAAGGTCCGCTACGGTGGCACTCGGCTTGAAAGCGATGGAACGATACTTTATGGGCATATGCAGTGAGAAGGTTGAGTAATATTGATACCACCAAAGAGAGCATACTTACATGATGCCGAAGAGCCCTTACATAGAGAGACAACGAGACAATCCTTGCTGCCCAAGACCACATGCAAATCGAGAAAGCATTGTGCATCGAAAAGCCCAAACCAGATCCTAGCTGCGGAGTGACGTACATATGGCTAAAGAGCGATGTGAATGGCAATCGTTTTTCATTGGAAATCGAATGCAGCTTGACGATGAATGCCTTGAGGAGATGCATAAATGACCTTGGTAACACCAAAGATGTCAACGCGGACTCTCATTGCGTGTTGATGACATGATCCATCCATAAGACGCGTATAGTTGTAGAGATCCATCAAAGGAATTGCCGATAATCAGAACGACGAGATGATCGAAAGCTTGCTAACGCCAAAGGTATAAACCTGCTCCTTGTTGCTGACATGATCGATCGATAAGAGACCTTCATTTCAGGATGCCCACCGAATTGCCGATAACGAGAAAACCAGATGATGGGATAAAGCTTGATGTGGAACCAACGATATGGATGCTGCTGTTTGTTGCTGATACAATCCACTCACAAGAGACTTGCATTGGCGGACACTCTTCAGAGAAATCGCCCGTTGCTTGGTAACCAACCACCCGAGACGCAATAAAGGTTGACACCACCAAAAGACATAAACGCTTTCCCATGGCTGACATGATTTACCTATAAAAGATGCACCATAAACAATTGTCCCAACTCATCCAACAATACTTAGCAATTCATAGCTGTGATCTTGTAAACGTCAAAGCACCAAAAGACAAGCAGCTCTCTGCAATGGTCCCTCTAAATAATGGTAGGCGTTTCAGCAAAAGTCTCCAAAGCAGCATAATCATACATACCTGAACCATGGTGATCACAAGGAATTGCAACCAAATACACCATCCGAAGGCAATACAATAATCAACCTGCAGCGCCAAGGTATGCCACCATATGTACTATACTCTCATTGGATCCTGAAATTGGCATCATAAGAGATATCCACCTTCTCTCTGTAGGCAAGGAAATCAATAGCCGTACTTGGATGGAGGCCGTGTGCACAGCGGATGCCTTTTTAAATTGGCCTTGCCATCGCATCTTGGGTCACACTGTTTCCGGGCCAAAATTCCCCAGGAGAGCACAGTACTATACAATGACATCCTTGACTTGCAGCCATGATAATAATAGTATCGCCGAAAGAGGCTCTGCCACTGTATGGCGTTTGGTAAGTCCACTTGAATCCAACCAATCCCATCATAATGAACACTCTTACCTTGTGGTATTCTAAATAGCATCTTTGCCTCAAATAGGAACCGTATATCCATGCCATCCAGTAGATGCTGCTGCTGTTTCATTGCAAGGCTCGTTAATTAACATGTTTTGCTTTGTAGATCCAATACCACGCATACCATTGAGCCAACCATACAGCATTCTTGCTTTGAGATCCGTATCCTATTGCTGCCAGAGGTACCATCATCCAACGTATTCAAACTACAGTAAGTGAAGTGTAAGGTAACAATAACATTCGCTTTTCATGTCGACATACCCATAGTAACAATAGGTTGCGACCCTCCCTGACGACAACCATGGAAAGCATACACACGACACACGACGCCCCCTTTGGATCTCGTATAAACGCGAGAATAGTAAACTACACGTGAACTTTAGTATCTCAATGTCCAGCTTGAATGGTAAAGTAATGCAGCGATTGAACGTACATGTTGTATTGCAATGGAAGCACGAGTCATGGGCAGATCGCGCGCGTACTTGCTGTTGAATGTCTGGAACTGGAAAGTGTTGCCATTGACCACATGTTCACCCCAATGGACGCTGTACATTGTAAGGAATGCCAGCAATTAACGCGTTGTAATTTGTAAATGGAGACAAGCTTACCTTTTTTTGTGAAGTGGGAGTGAAGAAGAGTGGCCTCTTTGTTCCTCCTGTTCTCTCCAATTCTTGCACTCCATGCCACCCCGCTTGCTACAGCTATTACTGTTTATACGTACCCTCAACAATATCCTATACTTTTAGCTCCATAAGGATGATCACTGCTCAAGACTTCAATTGAGAACAGCCCTCGTAATTAAGCTATTAGGTCTGTGCGCATCACATCGATCGATTAGTTATGCATCTCCACTCCTGAACCAACTTGTGTAACCTACTGTGTAACCCCTTACCAAATATATGATGTCTCGCTTTCCACCTTTCACGTTTGCAGTTCCCCTTTCAATGCAGAAAACAACCAAGTGATCCACTCCTTGCACATCTAAGCTGATCGTACGATACCCAAAGTATTATGTTGAATCCAATTTTCATTCAATAAAAAGTCGAAGAGCACGTAGACACGGTATTGTGGATGTTTATCAAGTAGATACAAGATACATAAGGAAACAATATAGTCAAATTGAATAGGGTACATATGGGCGAAACATGTAGGGTCATCAGGGATAAGTGTCATCCTATACTTGATTGCTGTCGACATGATCACCCTTCATCCATGATTGCAAAATAGGTGCTGTATACTTTGGCTTGAGTACTCCAATATCATCCATAGCTGCGAAACACCTCCTTTCGTCAAAGATATAAGCCCTCTCCTCAATTCCATCCCTTCCATCACCATCCTCAGCGGTATTCACGTGACACGATCCATCGTTCCTGCTGATGAGGCGCCAAGTAACCAAAGCATCATTCCAAGATCCCCCATCACTGCACTTGATCGCATCCTTCCATCCGTAACCATTGTAAACCCAGTATTGTGGTTGACATGCTTCCTTTTCCATCCGGCTGTTGGTCAATCCCTTTCCTTGGTCATTATCCATCATAGCGCATCCAGCTGAAGGTTGCTTGTATTGCGGCGTAGTTGAAACGTGAAATGATCCAGGTAATCGAAGCAACATTCAAGACTTCTCATCATTGCACTTGATTCCATCCACCCATCATAAACATTGCAAGTCCAATAATAACGAGCCTCTGTGGCCGCTGATGATATGCATCCTTTTTCCATCCTGCTGTTGGTCTACCTCTTGATGACACCTCAACCAGATGAAGATTCCTTGTATTGCCCTGTACGTGATAGCTGATATGGCATCATCCCTTGAAATCCATGCCACCAAAGCAAGCCGCTGCAAGGAACTTGAGACAATGCAGTAAAGAGCTTGCTAATAGCAGCTGCTGTTGCGTTTGGTTGTGGCAGAGGAGTGAGCAAGAGCGTGTGTTGTAGTAGAGTGACAAGGTTGTGAATGCTGTTTGAAACAATGGTGTGAAGCGCTTGCTGATAGCAGCTGTTGCGTTTGATCGTAGCAGAGTAGCGTGCGAGAGAGCGTGTAGTGTCCAAGAGACGCGTGAGTAGTAGAAGAGTGACAAGAGGGCTGTGTACACGCCATGAACGTGCCATTCAGCCAAAGACAACCGGATCAAGAGAGTTGTAGGATTGGCATGGTGGGTTGAAGCAGGACAATCGTTCACAGGTGGTAGTTGTACATACTTGAATGGGGCCAACAGTTGAGAATGGGAGGAAGAGGCAAATAAAGTAGGAGTGGAAGAAGTGGAAATTAAAATCCACCACCAGGATCACAATAAACCAATTCACTCACTCCTATCCACACACGCCTATCCACTCAAACACATAACACAGCACCATCATTACCATATAGATCATGCTACATGCAAATAAATCAACTTTTGCAAGAGGCGCCATTTTGGATAATGTAACAACAAAAGCTGACCCGACCTAATTACATGTTCTTACTATTGACTTTGATTGTGTCAAATCAGCAACATGATAGTTATTACTTTAAATGAGCACTAGGCCGCCAACTGGCTCGCTTCGCTCGCGAACGTCGATTTTGTGTGGCACGGCTTATCACTATGTGTGCTGCAAATGACCCACCCACCCCCAAATGAGATTTACTTTACTTTTACATAGTGACTTATATGTTGCTTTTATTCGCTTGCAAGGATTCGCTTGGAAGTATTCTGGAAGATGTCTGTTGCGATGGCGATGTCTTATCTGGGTTTCTTTTTTTGTATACTTGAAAGAGTAACGTCATTACAGAGCACAATCATTTTGATAATATAGACTTGTATACTTGTAAGAATGCGGTTGAGAGGAGAGATTCTTTATGCGCGAACATGCATGCAATGTAACATTTCATTTGCTTGCTACATGGCCTCCCTTTGACGCACCCTTGTACTTCCAACACACTGAATCATGTAAAATGGGATCACCGAGATGTCATTCACAATCATCCATCGCTATTGATTACTGCTATGTTCTTCAAATGAGAGCGATTTATTATCGATAGGGAAAGGGGAAGTGATCAATGATTGTAAATCTGATGCGTCATTGTGACGGGAGAAAAAAGAGTCCTTTCTTTGAGAGCATGAAAAAGAAGACGCCCGCATTTGAGACTTCCACCTGCTGATGTTGATGCTGCTGCTTTTCCGGGATCCCTTTTTTTTTGGACACGCTCATGCAGTTCCAGTACATTGATCCATGTAATGCGGTTACTGAATTATCATTGAGAGTCAACCATCATCGCTTGTTGCTGCTATCCTCTTCAATTGAGAGCGATCTAATCGATAGGGGAAGGAGGGAAGCTAACAAACGTAATTTGATGCATCATTGTGATGCAAGTTTTTTTTGCTACATACAAAGGGCTATGTGGGCGTGTTTGTTATTTCTCTTATCCCGCCACGTTACTCTTGTGCTGTCCCCACACTCTCTTTTTTCTCGTGCTACATGAGCCTGGGATCCATGCATGGACAATGACACGCCACCTTATCTCGTAACATGTGTTGGTGTACTCATGCATAAACAATAACTTTTATTGCTGGAGGGCCATACGGGCCTAGATGTCTAGGCATTTTCTATTGTTTTCCCTCGCTACTCGTGATAGGTTTGGTTTACGTGTTGATCCCCCCCCCACACACGCTCCTTTTTCTCATGCGTGAGCCTGGAATCTATGATTCAACAATGACACGCCACCCTTATCTCATGCTCCTTGGACAGTGCATTCATGCATCAACCATAGTTTTTTTTTCTACAGCGTGCTGTGCAGGCCGAGAATGAGACAATGACATGATGTCTTTATTCTTGTTGTTGTCGGGTATCCACATTCCACTTTCGTATACTCATTGAGCTATGGATTCATGCATCAACAATGACACGCCACCCTTATCTCGTAGCTCCGTGAACCAATGGATTCATGCATCAACAATAGTGTTTCTTGTTGGGATTCTGTGTTTGTGGGGAGGGGGAGATTGACCCCTAGATTTTGACACAATGTACTTTTTTCTTGGCATCCTTTGATTCATGTAGTGACCTTTCCACATTCCTGTAACGCCTTGATGCCAACCGTCAATGGATCAACAATGACGCATACTCGCTTGTCTTCTTCTCACAAAGTAATGGTGGACATTTTTTCTTCCTCAACATGCGGTCATTGGAGACCCCCCTACCTTGTCACTGCTGATGCTTTTGGATTCATGCATTATTCCCGCAATGTCCCATTGCTTATCTATTCCTCGTACACCAATGAGAGATCAACAATGACACTTTCTTTTTGTTTGTACACGCGACCATGTAGGTCGAGGCATACTTTTGGACTCATGTTTTCTCCCGCTTGTCACTCGTGATGCTCCTGAATTCATGCATTGATCCCCAACAAATGTCATTTTTACCCTTATCGTGTGCTTCTGCGAGGGGATCCGATAGGTGCGATAAAGATGACTCATTGTTTTATTTTTCTGCACTCTCGGATGCTGTGTGGATTGACGCATGAATGACGGGATGACTTTTTTTTTGGCGCCTTCCGCGGGACCGTGCTCATTGAGAAACGATATATAATATTGAACACGCTCTCTATCTCACGCTCCTTTATCTTTCATCTCTCTGGCCACACACACACACACACACACATCATCTTCGGGGGTTCGTATTGCTGGCTCATTCAAGTTATGCCTCTTCCATGTACTCATTGCAACCATGTCATTATAGCCCGGCCACCCTCCCAAACGTCTTGCTGCCACCTGTTGCTACCAAGTCCGAAATGCCATTAGCTTTGTCACTCGCCTCCGCACTTTCCCCTTCCCCCATCATCCACAGCAAGGTAAGTCTTCAAGGTGATGTCTGATGTATGATTTATGTTGACATCTTTCAATAGCAAGGATAGAACAACGGCACAGCCATCATTACCGAGGCCCTCCCCTAACCACGGAGAAGCTGACGGGTGCGGGGTTTACCCCTGCGTTCCTTGCTTGTTGAGCTTGCTTTGCAAGTACGGGTAAGTGATGGTATTTGGGTATCGTGGTTTTTCGTTGTTGATACTAACAACATTCTCTTACTATGATTCTTCTTCCGTGATCTCTTTGGCCTTCATTTCCTTTTTGGTTATCTCTTATTCCTTTTGTGGATTACTTCATCTTATCAACATTCAATTATTTTATTAATAATAAAGATACAGCAGGCAAATCATTACCAATGGTATCTTCAACAGGGCGCCAATACCCATCATCAACAATATGACCAAGTTAAGACGGCTACAATGTCATGGCAATAAACAATGGTCTACAGAGAGGTTAATATGATACGTGTGGGCATCAGCATGATGGACTATGTTCGGCTCGTTTTCTTTTTATCCCTAATTGCCATTATACATTGAAGACCCATTTATATATAGTACGAGTAGTGATTTATTGAAAGGTATTTCGCGTTTAGCTTGAAACAAACGATTCAAATAAGGGTGTACGTAGTAGTGTAGAATACAGGTGGCATTGGTTCTTGTAGACAATTGCTTAGTTGCAGACGCAGACATCGTTCTTGTTGCAGTGACCACCGTGCTTGTTGCCTTGCTTGATGCAGTGAGCGCTGCACAAAGCATTGCCACCGCCACCGCTGGGAAGGAGGTTACCGAGTTGGCAGGTGCTGCGCTTGTCAAGCTCAGGGGAGGCAGAGGCACCAAGGATCATGGAGATGGCAAAGATGAGAGCGAGGGTCTTCTTGAACATTGTTGATTTGAATAAACTTGAGATGAGTTTGTTGATGATGCTCAATACTGCTTTTTCCATTGGCCTTATATATCTTTTGGCATTCGTTGAAGCATTGCATGATTCCGGGGACTCTCGGATTTCGAATGTGCAAGTTGAACAAGAGGTTGTACATCAAATCCATAAAGGATTAGCTGCTTGGTACATACAACATGCTTCTTTTGCTATTTGGGTTAGCAGAAATATTATGGCAGGATTCGATCCAAGCCGTATGTGGTTTGTAAGAGTGGTCACTGCGCCCCCCCAGGTACCTGTTGATTGCTACTAATTGAGTTGGTGCTGCAATGGCAGTATGTAGTATCACGACAGCTTGCGCAAGAAGTAACGCATTTACCTACCACAAATAACACTTCTTTGAAAGATGCACGTGGGTAACCATCACGCTGTATCAGTCATTTCTTTGAGCTGCGCCCCACTTTGACAAGATTTCATGCACCATCGTCGTTGCACTGTTACTATTGATCTTACACAAATGAAGGTTGTACATGGCATCAATGCGTTGTGGCGTTGATGATGGTGAATGACTGCCATTATATTATGTACAAGGGACAATTCCCAGCACAGCCTCAAAGATCAAAATTGATACGATTGTGCGAAAAGGAACCTTGACATGGAAACTTTCCATTATGCCTATGTATCAATGGAAAATCAATGAGAGAAAGTAGGTGATGAGCGCCTCGTTGTTCTTTCGATATGAGTAAGGCAACGCTACAAGCAATGACGATACGAATGCTTATTCTAAAAAATAGCATCATTGGTAGGTGCAACAACTTTTTCATGGTGCTTGACTTTAACTAAATCTACCCGCTTTTGGATGGCAATAATTTCTATGGCAACACGGGAATGAGAAACTGGATAACAAGCTTAATAGTCCCCCGAGAAGCGGACAAAGTAGAATAGGTACACAGAATACTGCAAACAGCATGGTCAGCATAGAGCGCGCGCTATTATGGGGTTTTCTGGCCAAGATGGCCATTTTGGGCTAATAAGGTATTACAACCTTTTTATCGTATTCAGCGTTGGCATAGCAACGGCTTTGAGATCTATAAACGGATATATGCCCTCATTGGTTACATACAGCACAAACGGCAAGCTGACTTGTATTATGGCTTGTTATCGAGTCACCATCTTGGAAACACGAGACGATTATGATGATTGAGTCTCTCACCATAATGACAGTGGTCGCAATAATGATGTTGGGGCTCATCAACGAGCAAAATCCATAAGAGAAATACCTTGGCTTGTATATGTATTTGAGAAAGGGCGATGGGTTGAGAGGCAAATGTTGTTAGTTTATTGAGCGATTGAACTTGTAAGGGTAACGAGTATCCAAGTCATCATCCAACATTCTCGTATGCTTTATAGAATACGCTTTCACAAAGCACTCATAATGAATAATGATAATCATAATAATTGATGGTAGACAAAGCTCATGTGTTTATAAGGGTAACGATTTATTGAAGGACATTTCGCATGAGGAGTGAAACACACGATTCAAATAAAGGTGTAGTGTAAAGTACAGGTGGTATTGGGTTTGTTCTTGTAAACAATTTAATGGTTGCAGACACAGACATCGTCGTCATTGCAGTGACCACCGTGGACGTTGCCTTGCTTGACGCAGTGAGCACTGCACAAAGCATTGCCACCACCACCGCTGGGAAGAAGGTTACCGAGTTGGCAGGTGCTACGCTTGTCAAGAACAGGAGAGGCAGAGGCACCAAGGACCATGGAGATGGCGAAGATGAGAGCGAGGGTCTTCTTGAACATTTTTGACTTGTATAAACTTGAGATGTGGGATGATGATATCCAATGCTGCTTTTTTCATTCGTCTTTTATACACTTTTAGTGCCTTAACGCATCATGACATGGATACGGGGACCCTCGGATTTCATACGTGCATGCTAAACAAGTGGCTGTGTATGGGGTCAATAAAGGATTAGCAGCTTGGACGACAACATGCTTCTTTAGCTATTTGGGTTAGAGGAAGTAATGTCAAGAACCCACTATCCACATTACCATATGGAGCGTTAAAGTGGTCACTGCGCCTCAGGTACCCGGTGTGCTGCTCCTGTTGTCTAATCTAAGCTAGTGCTGCAAAAGTGACAGTATCACGACAGGTTGCGCAATAAGGTTGGACTCAGGCACATCACTCATTATTAATTGATCGACGGCGTATATACCATCCGCCACAGATGGAATTAGCCATTTAAGGTGAATTCCAGCTTTGGCTGCGCCCCACTTTGACAACTTCATGCAACATGGTTACACTAGATCATGGATCCACGCATGAGAATCGGCACATGATCCCGTTTTATTAAATGTTTGGCACAAGGTCATTGCACAGTGACAACCCATGGCAACCATCACCGGTAATATGAGAAGAATGGGTCCCAGCGTGGTAGCGAAGAGTTCTCAGAAGAATAAGATATCACCTGTGAATCCTGTACTTGGCTATATGAAATCTCCGCTACCACTAACTAATATTGGGAATACACGTTCTGGATCCTGGGTTGCCATGGTTACTGTTTTTGCTATGTCGATGGTATCCCAATAGCAGTGAAAGAAGACACGTTTATTGTATTAAGCCAAAAGGCATTATCATCATTATACTGTAATCAGGCCTTTAAGTATGCACATTAGCACTGTTTGATGCAATGCAGCAATGTCAATAAGGATGTCGAATGACATTTACCATGCAACCAAAGAAATTGGCGGGTACCAATGCTTATTCAATGACCGCATTTACAACGACAAGTGAGTATGTATGAAAATCATGTGGTGGTTGATACTGCTCCGCTGCTGCTGCTGTAACGACTTCTTTTTTTATCGCCCCCTCCCGCCGAGAGCATCAATCAATACGTAGCACGACCAAACTTTACCAGCTCATCCTCCCAGATGCCACCCAACTGATGTACCTGTAGGTGATGAGATCAACATTGACGCTAGCTTGGAAGCAATGCCACTTAAGATTTTGCTGTTATTAGATCCCAATTACGAATCTTTGATCCATACCTAGCCAATCATCCGTACTTTGTAATGCCATCTAAACTATGGCTGTGTCTCTGTATCTTCTTGATGCTTCTCTTTAGAAGATGAATGGGTTGCATTATGTTAGCGGGGGGTGTCGTTTTGGGTTAAGGTTGTATTATGCTATAATTGAACTACACCAGAAGAGCTAGATCACATACAACACACCCAGGAAATTTCTGCCCCAGCACCTCAGTTGGCATTATCTGAAATGCCAGCACTTGACACAAGCAGTAAGTTGTACATGCCATGAAAATTTCCGGTTAGTGCATCGTTAACCTCACTGCCAGCGTGCACATTTCCCAATACCATCTTTGATCTTCTTTATGTCTGCGCCTCAAGTTGTGAACTGAAGGAAGGTGATGCAGCATGCTCTATGCATGTAATTTAACGTCCTGGAATACAAGGTCATGCGTACTTAGCTTCCAAAGCCAAAAGCATGGTACACTGTATATTCGATGGAAGGTCAAAAGTGAATCAACGATACTCGTGATCTTTATTAACCATACTCTTATGGATATTTTAATGATGATGCATACTCTTTGCTCGATTTAGCAAGAGTTGCTGTGCTGGTTGATGATCGTTGAATGATGGATACAGCTAAATCACGTACTGCGTAGTTATTCGATGCCTGTACTTTGCTTGAACATGGCCACCAAAAGTAATGAGTCGTCTGTGTGATGATGCATGAGTATATAGATTTCAAATCAGATGATCCAAAGGATTGAACTTTGAATGTGCCTTCTCTATGCCTCAAATGCCTTTAAGACAAGATCCCTTTATTGCTCGAAGCGGACGAGGTTGTCAATACTTGCTTAATGCGATGAGCTTTTGGCCAATAGCAGCTGCCGTGCGTTGTGTTTGATCCATACATAATATTGATAATCACTGAGCAAGTACTTTAGCAAGCCATGCGGCTATGATGGTCAAGTCCATTATCATCCATGTCTAAGAAAGCTGTTGTATATTGATTGATTTGTCAAAGGGTGGATCACGGTGACTTTTTTGAGTGGGGAAGAACTCGCTAATGGAGGTTTCCTTTGTCGTTCTAGGTATGCCATATTAGCTTTTGGCTGTAGCTGCAAGAATTCCTCATGTTCAAAGCTTTATCCTTTAACAACATCCATTAATGCGATGAGACTACTCTTCAATCGATGACGATCAAGTATACGGAGCGAGCATTCACATTGCTAACAAGGCCATTTATGGATGTATGTTCAGCATCAACAACCAGCACATTTCGCCGTCGTGGAAGTTTCTATAGCCCTCAGGGACCAGGATGGATACAACCCATTAATAGATAGTCGTGGGGTGTTTCTGTAAAATAACAACATACTTTGGGTCAAGTAGTGTTAAGCGTAGTAGGAAGACACAGCGATGAGAAAGTTCTATAACGTTACAACGAGGGTGGTTCGATTTGAGCAAGGCAGCCTTTTTTGGTTGCGTTTGACAAAATCTTATTACAAAACTCCACACACTTTAGTTAAACACCCACCAAAGTGGTAGAAAATGCTGTTTTGCTGTTTGCAGAAATACACACCAACACAACCAATTATCTAAAAGTGAATCTCCATCCATATTTATCCATGATCAACGAGTTTTGTGTGTTAAAGGAAGGGATCATGATTTATTAAGAGATCATTGACAAAAGCAACCGATTCAAATATGTCGCCAGGAACACAAGTGATGGGGTGCGGGTCTTGAGTACAATTTCTTAGTTGCAGACACAGACATCGTCGTCATTGCAGTGGCCACCGTGGACGTTGCCTTGCTTGACGCAGTGAGCACTGCACAAAGCATTGCCACCACCACCGCTGGGAAGAAGGTTACCGAGTTGGCAGGTGCTGCGCTTGTCAAGCTCAGGGGAGGCAGAGGCGCCGAGGACCATGGAGATGGCAAAGATGAGAGCGAGGGTCTTCTTGAACATTGTTGATTTGAATAAACTTGAGATGAGTTTGTTGATGATGTCCAACGCTGCTTTTTTTCAAGGGCTTTTATATCTTTTGGTTGAATTCACCTTATTACTTGTACACCGCCAAGAAAATCAATCCAACATGCTTAACAAGAGGCTGTGCATTTAACAAACCTCCTTCTTAAGGACTAGCAAACTTGAATAGCAACCATCGTTAGCGTCTTGCTATGCAACTTGGGTTAGAGAACAAGGTACAGCTTTGAATCCATGCCGTATGTGGCATGTACGGATGTCTCATAGCTGCGCCTCAGGTACCGGATGTGCTGCTGTTGTTGATGTCTGATCCAGCCAAGTGGTAACACTATCTCGACAGCTTGCGCAAAAGTTGGCGCACCTATGCGTCACCTTGAATTGTGATCGACGTACTTGGACACTAGCCACATGTCAAAGTTACTCTAATTACCCATTTAAGGTGTATTCCTACAAGGCTGCGCCTCTATTTCATATCATTTATGCATTCCGTTGTTGTAAATTCTGTCCCTTGTCATATGATGCTCTTATTTTGATATTCCACTTGGTTGCTATAGAAACACGCTTAATGAGATTACCTTGATTGTGCAATCATACAAGAGGTGTAACGTACAGGTCCCGACTTGCTCATATGTTCGTTTCATGCAATGTATACATCCTCAAATGCAGTCCCATATGATGAGCATACTATCAGAAGGTGGTATACGAGGTTTCCCAAGATTTGCTGATATGGGATCCTGTGCTCGGGAAATCGAGGTAACCATGATGATCGATCATAGCTGCATAAACTAGGTAGAAATTATGTATGCTCCAATACACGGATGCAGTCACCGAGTAGTATGGTGCTAGCCGAGACTTTCATTCATCCTACTGTATCTCTATATCGCGCGAAGATGATGGTGCGTATGAAAATCAAGCATCTGACAAAGTTAGCTCCCTTGCTTGTTATAATATACATCCAAGCGTTATTCATGATAATGAAGTCAACATGCATTACGTATCAATGTGCGAGAGTACATATGTAAAGATCATATTTATTTTATGTGGAAAGAAGGGACTACATTGCACGTACGGCGTCTTTGTATATGGGGGTGTTCGTCTCATTCAGCTTAGCCGGTGGTACACGTACATTGTTTAGCATCAGCTATTACAGTATCATTACCACGCATGATCAACGTAGCAGGGTATATCAATATCATCAGCGATCAAGCAGCCACTTTGCATGACTAGTTCAAAAATGAATATACCCGTGTATGAAAACAGCCCTTGCAACTTGACAAGGCAACGATGCCAGCTGATAAAAAACGCTTTCATGCGTTAAAGAATCAATGGTGGATATGCTAAGAGAAGGTATCCTCACTGCATGTGGAGTGCTCGACATTGGAATAGAATTGGTGGACACTTGATATGTAGTCAATGAAGTGGTCAATCTAAAGGATAAAACGAGAAGAGAAAAGATGCCCAGCCAAGATCATGTCCTTGGTATGCAATGCTCCAAGAGAGGTTGCTGCTGTTGATTGTCGTTTATTGCCTATGGGACATTCGAAGACCTCTCGATAACGATAACAGATATCAACCCTAAGTATGAGACAATGAGCCAAACGGAAAGGGGCTGATACTACATAGAATCGCCATTCATTGTTATTATTCGACCCATCATTGTTGTTAGTGGTATCATGATCTCGCCTTCAAAGCAGGGTCTTGGATTTGTGCTTGGTCTAACACTACTACACTCACACCACCAAGTTGTCAAAACGATTACAGGCTTCGTTGCTATTGTGATTTGCCCAACCATCAACTTTGTATATATGTATCTGGATCCTTCCATCCCATGTATCAAAGCCATATCCATATCATTAGGAAATCGTATGTATTAAAGCAAGTTGCTACACGTAAATAAAACCGCTTCTATATGATGGCTATCTGCTGCCGACGTAGAAAAGCTGTAAGGCAAGTTGCTGCAAGTAACTTGAGACAATGGGATAAGACCTTGCTTGGTGGCAGAAGAGTGTGCAAGCGCGTGTGTTGCAGTAGAGTGATAAACCTGTGAATGCTGTTTGAGACAATGGAGTAAGACCTTGCTGATAGCAACTGCTGCGATGAACGCTGTTACGATTGGTTGTCGTCGACGATTGTACAAGAGAAGGAGTCGTGTCAAGAAACGCTGGTGTTGTAGAGGGGTGCACACGCCATGGACTTGTCATTCAGTCAAAGACGATCGGATCAAGAGAGTTGTGGGATTGGCATGATGGCTTGAATCAGGACAATCGTTCGCAGCTGGTAATTGTACTTGAATGGACCAGCAGTTGGGACTGGGAGGGTTGCAATGTGGAAGAGACGATAAGCCAACAGAGAATTTAACGCTGTAAGCCTTTTTAAGTGGGGTGCATAAAAGTTGCTGCTGCTGCTGTGCTATCTTGTCCGAATCCAGAGATACCTTGTTTTCTCGACTCACCCATTTTGGATACCAAGCTTCATTGTAGTAAGTTGTCTTTAAAGGTCTTCAGTTACAATATCCAATGGGGGGCCTTCGGTTGTCGATTATGAATGAATCAACTGGCTGGGGTCTGTGTAACCGGATCAGACCTGAGATCCAATGACAGTGCCAGATGGGTTACTTCATGTTCGACTTTGAAAACTTTCATTGATAATAGCCGATCGTTTGAGAGTGGAGAGGGAATCCATTGTAAAACACTTCGAGGATACTTGTATATATCATTGATAATTGGAATTGCCAAGCCTTATTAAACATCATTGTTCGATTTGCTGCTATTATTACCAACCTGATCTGGTCTATGTATACGTGGTGGCTGCACGTGTCGTTGCTAGTTTATAACACGTATACTCTCCTTCTCAGAATTCTTTGGACAAAGGGCACGGGTGATACTATGTTAGTCTAAGCGAATAAAGATCAAAGAGTATGACATCAGCACAAAGGAGATTATCATTAAACATAACGATCAATGAATCTTACGAGAAGGGTGGAAATTTGATGAGCAAGTAGAAATACAATAGCACTTTTCTATGACTTGAAATCAAAAGTGAGACATCACAGCTCCAACGGGCTATGCTGTAGCATGGTGGGCATTTTCCATCATCCTCAAAGGATAAATAATTCCGAGAAGTGGTGGGGGTATCACCCATAGTGATGAGGGAGATGATATGACACATTGAGTACTTGCATAATATGCATGGCCCACATGGGTTTGCTTGGTAAAATGGCAAGACAAGAAAAAAGGGAGCGGGATATTAAAACACATTTTGCATTGACATCCGGCAAAACATAGCCGATTTAGCTGGCGACGATCGGCAGGGTTTTATGCTGTAGCTCCTCATATAAGATGAGGAGATTTATGATCCAGGGACCACCATCTATTCTTCATCACTACGAGCAAAATGTCTGAAAACACAACTACCTCACTTATTGTCATATTGAAACGTGACAGCAAAGATATCGAAAAGAACGGCAAGATCATCAACTTTGGTTCGGGTGCTAGTTTGAATACCGTGTGCGAACTTGCCATGGAGAAGCTTGGTATTGCTCGCAACATTCCCTCATCCGATATTATGCTTTTGGATAAGTCGGGTCAAGCCATCAGCACCATTGATCGCGCACGACAGCAACAAGTTGTATACGTTGACATGAAGACACAAATCAAAGACGTCGTCCCAGGCCCTTTCAAGTACCCCTTTGTTGGATCTGTTGGATCACTGCTCCCACACATGTAAGTGCAGCATATAATACCCTATGGCACGAGTTGATGTTAACGTGAATACGTAGAGCGTTTGGATGGATGAATTTGTTTGAGAAATATGGCCCACTCGTCAACATGTCCTTGTTTGGTGTCGAATCCTATGCTACCAACGACCCCGCTATAGCTGAGATCTTTGTCAAGGAGTCCGAGTTCTTTACCAAAAAGATTGCCAGTGACTTGGCTGAAGTCAGAGAATTTGCTGGAGACGGCCTGTTTACCAGCAATACGGATGAAGAGAATTGGGAACTTGCTCACAAGCTTCTCATGCCTGCATTTAGTCCACGTGCCATCAAGGTAATATTTGACATTGACATTGACATTGAATGATTTTATCTGATGATCGCTCGTTTATCGTAGGCATATCTAAATGAAATGGGACACATTGCCATGGAAACGATCAAGACCCTCGAACAATTCGATCCTACTGAAAAAGTTGAAATTCTTGATTGGACCACTCGTTTGACCTTTGAAACCATTGGACGGTGCGGCTTTGGTTACAACTTTGGATTGCTTACTTCAAGGGATGCACCTGCCCATCCTTTTATTGATGCTATGGGATACTGCCTCAAGACCGCTGTGATTCGAACCATCAATTTGTCCATGTTCAACAAGCTCTCATTCGAGCGTAATCGTCGATTTGATTACTACGTCAAGCTCATGAATGATACGGTGTCTCAAGTTATCGAAGAGCGTAAAAATAGCCCTGATGCTGGTGACATGAACAAGGACCTTATGGGATTCATGCTGAATGCACGTGACGAGCACAACCTTGGCCTGTCGGATCAAAACATTGTATACCAAGTCATCACCTTCCTCATAGCAGGACATGATGTAAGTCATTTTTAAACAATTTTCTTGAACAACAAGGACATTAACAAAAGTATCATAGACTACAGCCAATACACTTTCATGGGCCTTTTACGAGTTGTCTCGTAATCCTGAAGTCGAGGCTAAATTGTTGCAAGAAATCGCTGACGTTGGTATCACGCATGACCAAATACCTACCGTTGAACAAATCAGCCAGCTCAAGTACTTGCACAAGGTGATCAAGGAAACCACACGCAAGTATCCACCCGTTCAAAACCTAGCAAAGTATTGTAAGAAGGATTGCATTGTTCCTGGAGGCTATCTTGTCAAGGCCAATTGTCCTGCTGAAGTGAATGTGTACGCCATGCATCATAATCCAAAGGTCTATCCTGATCCCGAGCGCTTTGATCCCGAGAGATTTTCTCCTGAAGAAGAGCAAAAACGTTCTCAATACTCATGGCTTCCTTTCAGCACCGGTCCACGTGGATGTCTTGGTATGGCATTTGCTATTCAAGAACTCAAGGTAGTCATGTCAATGCTTTTACACCGATTCAAGTTCTTTTATGGTAAGTTTGATTTTATTACTATTCTTATCCAATGCATACATATTCATTTCTATCATTACATACATAGATGGCCCTGATGTTACTTTTGATCCATTGCAAGCTACCACCAAACCAGTGGATTTCTTTGTAAACATTCGACCTCGTACGGATATGCCTGCACCCAGGTCGCCATCCACTGCTGCTGCTGCTGATAATGAGAAGAGCACTTTCAAGTCGTCAAGTGATACCACCACCAAGAAGGCGATCATTCCGGAATCCAAGGCGGTTGCTGAGCAAATGGCATCACGTTCAGCTGCTGATTTACCTCCCATCACCTTTTTATTTGGTACACAGACCGGCACTGCACAAGATTATGCATCTCAGCTTGCAACCCAAGCACGTTCTTTTGGTTTCAAGGATGTCAAACTTCAACCCATGGATCAATGGCGTGTGCTTGATGCTGGCAAATATGAACCCCCGCAAGGATCATCCGGTGCACAAGAATTGGTGGTGATCTGTACAGCAACGTATAATGGCCAACCACCCGATTCAGCTGAACGCTTTGACAAGTTCCTCAATGAGAAAACCAGGGATCTGGAAAGCAATGGCGATCTGTTAAAGTCACTCCGATTCGCCGTATTTGGTGTCGGCAACAAGAATTGGCGCACGTACCAGGTCTTCCCTCAAAAAGTCAATGACACCCTTGAACGTCTTGGTGCAGAACGCTTCTTCGATTGTGGACAGGGCAATGCTGACAAGGACATGGACGCAGACTTTAACGAATGGTAAGCTTTGATGATTGAAAGTAAGGAAACAACGTACTCATTATCGCGTCTCATAGGTCTGCTCACTTTTGGATCAGTGCATTGACGCAATTTGGTCTTTCTCTTCCTCAGAGCCAATGGGTGGTTCCTTCAGCAAATACGGGCGACCAACATGTCAAGGTGAACTTCATTAGCCCATCCGACAAGGAGAAATGGGAAGCTGGTGTAGCCAATCGCAACGGCGAGTACAATGTCACTATCCTTCGCAACGAGGAGCTACAGCAACCAGCATCCGATCGCAGCACACGCCATATTGAGCTTGACATATCCTCATTGGAGCCGCTTTATAAGGATGGGCCCGTCTTTTTGGCAGGTGATCATTTGGAAGTGTATCCTGAAAATGATGCCGAGATTGTGGAGGCCATTGGCGTCAACTTTGGATGGGTGCTTGATTCCGTATTTGAAGTGGATCCAGCAAGTCTTGATAATGTATCGCCTCGTTCACTTGCAGCATCCATTCGTGGTCCATGTACGATCCGCAATGCGCTCACTTATTATGCCGATCTCTCATCACCACCTTCACGTACCATGTTATCCATCTTTGCTGAGCAATTGCGTGCTACTTCGGAGGAGACAGCTGACGTATTCAGCAAGTTGATCATGCCTGATAGTCCTGAATATGCTTCCTTCATTGAAAAATATCGCACGATTCTCGATTTACAAAAAGGATTTCCTCAAGTGAAGCGACTCGATTTGGCACAATTCATGACAGCTGTGGGTGTGATGCAACCACGTCGATACTCGATTGCTTCCTCTCCTTTGGCTGATTCAAAACAAGCTGCATTGACTGTGGGTGTGGTTCATGATATGCTCAAGGATGGTCGTGAATACTATGGTCTCGCATCTTCCTATTTATCTCGTAGCACTGAATCCACCCAACTACGTGCTATGCTCAAATCATCCAAGAGCAGCTTTGCATTGCCATCCGATCCCAAGGTGCCCATTATCATGATCGCTGCTGGTACAGGTGTATCCCCCTTCCGAGGATTCTTGGAGGAACGTGCATGCCAACGTAGCCAAGGTGAACAAGTTGGCGAATGCGTGCTTTTCTTTGGTTGTCGTCGCAAGGATCATGACTTTATCTATGCCCAGGAAATGCAACAACATGTCGAGAAGGGTGTCTTGAAGGATTTACATGTGGCCTTTTCACGTCAAGGTGAACCTGTCAAGTATGTCCAACATCAACTATTGAATCAAGCTGTCAAGGTGTGGGACTTGCTTCAGAACGCGAATGCTACTGTTTATGTGTGTGGTGCTGGCGAAATGAGCCGTGATGTACGACGCACGTTTTGTTCGATGGCCAAGAGCTTTGGTCAAGCAAGTACTAGTGAAGAAGCTGAAAACTATATCAAGGATTTGATAGAAAAGGGACGTTACAATGAAGATGTTTGGGGTTAAAGGAAGTCTACTACTGGTATACATGAATAAATCATCATCATTCAGGCAATCCATCTTGCATGTGTCTATGTTAAAATTGTATCATGGGTTGCGCTTAAATGTCATGCCAACACTTGCCACTTCCATAGCGACATGAATAAATGAGCGGTATAACAAGAATTATATTTCATAGTTGCTATGGATACATATCTAATAGTAGTACTACTACCGCTGATACTGCTGCTTTACGCCACCACTCTGTACATGGGCAGTTGATGTTGTAGTTGAAGGTCTTGTTGAAGACTGTTGTGATGATGGCGAATCCCGTTTTTGTTGTTGTTGATCTGCTACAGAGCTAACACTACCCCCACCACTGGATGAGCTCTTGAGTAATACGATATTGCCACGTGATAGGACATCTTGACTGGTAGGTTTGACGAGCAAATGATGCACGTGATCTTTACCCGGTTGATCGGCTTGGCAAGTTTCAATACTTTGGACCCACTCATCCTCTAAGACTTGGTTTACAAGGGCACGTAAGTGGGGATCAGGTTCAAGGATTTGTGCTATGACGGGTCGTGCTTGCCGTGGCAAGAGGCCTAAAAGACGAGCTGCACCTCGTGAACTGGGAGTTTGGAAATTCTTGAAGGATTGATCTTTTGCTGGGTGAGCAATGCGCCAAGGGAAGCGACGAATGACCATGCAAATGTAAATCACCGCACAACTCCAAATATCAGCTTTACGTGCATCGTATTGTTTTTGAATAAATTGTTCAGGTGCAATGTAAGGATCCGAGCCAGAGATACCTTTTCTTTTCCATGAGTCATTCATCCATCATCATCATCCCATGTCATACAATTACCTTTACTTAGGTGCACATTCTTGTCATAGGGGTATTTGAATACGGTAGCACATCCAAAATCAATGAGCTTGACAATACCACGCTCGTCAAGCACAATATTATCCAGCTTAAGATCGCGATGCGCTATCCCGATGCCATGTAGGTAGGCTACGCCTTGAAGCATTTGACGCCAACAACAAGCAATCTCGTCGCGTGACATTTGTCCGCTCATGACAATATTGAACAAATCATTGGGCGCATATTCCATGATCTCGTAAAATGCTGATCCTTCTCGTACCATATCCAATGTCTCAATCACATTGAGATTGTGTAATGTCGATCCAATGCAAAACTCGGCTGTCACCTTTTTGACGTATTGTTTTTCATTTTCATTGGGTGCTCGTTTCCGAAATTGCTTGACGGCAAATGTTTTTCCATCCGTATGGCGCCTAATCAATCGTACAGATCCACCCGCACCCTTTCCAACAAAGCGTCCTAATAAAAAGTCAACATCATGCTCATTGAGATCATTCTTCACTTACCCCATTTCCCATAACGTGCTTCCAGATCGGTATTAAATTCATTCGCAAAAGAAAGTCCTGAATGACGACTCGAAGCAATACTTAGGGTATCATCTGGTGCAGGTGGTGGTGGTGATTGTTGGGCTCCATTATCACGTAGGTTCTTGTCAGGCTTTTTGATCAACCGTTTTAAATCATGGAGGAGGGTATCCTTTTTCTTTTTGGTATTGGATGTGCCAGGTTGTTGATGATGAAAATGTGTTTGCATATACCGGTTGTTATACCGGGGCTTACTAAACACAAACTGCGACGGTGTTCCCGGCGGTGATGGTGTTGACGTACGTGAAGAGGGTCGAGAGGTTTGTGGTTGTTGTTGTTGATAACTTGTACTACCCACTGTGCTCTTAATACTATCATCTGTTACTTGCACAACGGGCACATCAGCTGTTGTTGGCTCTGGTGTAGATGCTTTGCTTGATTCTTTTGGTAATTGCTCATTTGCGCTACCACCACCACTACTGCCACCACTTGCATTGGTCATGGAACGTGGCGTCTCGGGTGCCAAATGAGGATGATGATGATGGTGTTGATCAAGTGGTGGTTGTTGACGTTCATGGATAGGTGTACCAGGCATAGATACATCTGGAGTAATGTTTTCAAATTGATGCACACCATGCTTATCACGAAAAATCTTGGCTGGTTCTTCGAAATTAAGCGATTGCATTCGAGAGCTCAGCTGTTGCTCAAATTGACGTTTAGCATGATCGGATTGGGATGGCTCGTTATAGACCGAACGCCAACTCTGTTGTGATTGATGATCCATCGCTTGTTGACAAGGTGGATGAAAATGAAGAGTGCAGGGGAGAGAGAGAGAAAGAGAAAAAAAGAACGCACGCACACGCACACACACGCACACGTATATTGAGAGAGAAATGCAACCAGAGAAAGAAAGATCAACGACGGGGTTTGTAGCACTGGATCACAAAATTTAAAACCCTTCGGGTATTTTGAAAGCAGCACAGCTCATGCTTACACCATAGAGCAACGTCGTCTCTTGCATTTCAGCAACCCCACCCTGTGTTTCGAGAAATGTCAAAAAGTAGAATAGCTTCGTTCACTCTTATCAAACTTCCAGGTTAAAAGAAGATGAGTAGGATGCACTTGCCATTGATCGGATGGATCCGACTGATCATACGTATGACAATTACCCATGGCTATTGTGGTACAAATTATGCAATGCACTTTCATTATGTTCTACCACCACCATGGTGCGAGAGTGACATGGTGGCGAGAACATCCCGAAGCTATAACTGAGCCGTCAAAATTGAGAAGCGATATGAACTACAAACAAACAAACATGTATGCAAGATCAAAAGTGATATCATCCCGGGCCTTTCAGCCACACCACACGCACCCACATACATAGTGGATCCATCACATCATGTATGCATGCATAATATAACGCATAAAGTAAACAAGTATTTTGACACTGATGGTATTTACAATGGTTGTAAGAGGGTATACATATGTACAATGAAAAGGGTCGATAATACTACTACTACATGAGCTCCGATGATGATAGTCCTTTTGCAAAATCCAGTACCATGATACGCCTATCATGACCAGCACTAAGATCCACATGTTGTCAATGATCCCTTGCTTTTAAATAATAGTAGCAATAGTATACAACATACCTGATGATGGACGTATGGTTCGTCAATACCGAAAAAATCTTGCCTTCATGTCCGCTTTGAAAGCTCAACGTGCATTTCGATGTTTGAGCATCCCACACCTTGATAACTTTATCATAGCCAGCTGTGACAATGCGACCCTAATGACAACACTTAATCACCCTGCTGATGGATCTTTTTCCATGATGACATACCCCATGATAATGAATCGATCTCAACACGTCGGTGTGTCCCGAGTTGATGACTTTGTTGGTGATGACATGATGATGATGGTCCTTTTCATCCTCCTCTATTGTCCAAATTTGGATATTCTTTTGCAATCCACATGCCCAAATACACCATTTCCTGCTTCCTTTTGGCACTACTTCCAAGCATGAAAGACCACCAATGTCACCTTGGAAGTTGTGTAAACATTCGCCTGTTTGTGTGCACCAAATTCGGATTGTACCATCACCTGAGGCGGATGCAAGACGCTGAGCATCGACACGTTTGATGGCATTGATAGGTTCCCTGTGTCCTCGTAATACATGCAACACATGCCCTGTTTCTGGATTCCATATCCTTAGCGTACAATCTCTGGATCCAGTGGCCACCCTCGCATCATCCAATACCACTGCTGACAAGACGCTGTCCTCATGATCCGCAAATCGATGCATCACTTGCCACTCGGGGAGTCGCCATACTGTACATGTTGTATCGGATGATCCAGTCACTGCCAAGTGTCTTGATGTGGCAATCGACAAGATACTTCCCGTATGAGGCGTGGAGCGTGTCAACATGCATTTCCCCTTTTGCCACACCTTGATGGTACGATCCCGACTTGCACTTGCAAACATGCCATCCTGTCCCATCATCCATGCCATGCTGTATACACTATCCTTATGGCTATCCATTTTGTTCAAATAGGATACTTGGGAATGGCCTTGGTGCCACCGACGATGGAGTTCCAATGCCTCACGGTACAGCTTCCGATAATCATGTGAATGCGAAAATACAGGATTGTGGTCGTGTCGTTGAAACTTGTCGCAAAATAAACGATACCAGACATGGTTGTCGTGGCACAATGTATATAGCTTTTTGGATGCTTGTTGCAAATAGGCAAGATCTCTGGAATCCACATGCATCAGAATACGGATCATGACTTCGTTGGGTAGCTCTTCGAATGCACTGGCAGTGTAGCTTTTTTCTATATTGATGTTAGATAACGAATAACATGGGGAATTCTCTTGTTAACATACCTGCAAGCGATGTTGAAACGCCTTGTTGGTGATCCTCCTCATGTTTCGACCACAACAACAAATGTTTTGCCTTCTTTTGCAACGTTGATTTCTTTGTAAACAGCGAGCTTGCACTGAATGCCCGTTTCCTGCCACGTAGTGTTCTCATGTTGCTGTAATGGTGGGAAACGGCTGATGGATTCAAGTATTTTGTTTTCACTGAGCCGTCTCTTCGAGTGATGATAGCAACGTAAATAGTCGGTGATGATTGCCAGTGTCCTTCGTCACTTGATATGCTGCTATAGTCGTCATCATCGTCGTCGATAGGATGATGGGTGGTGTTGGTGGTGGGAGGAGGATTATTGGAATGTGTGGAAGGGAAGTATAGAAATGATAAGAAGGGTGCAGTCATTGTGAAAAGTGGAAAAAGAGAAAGGAAACAAGGGGGAGGAGAGGGGAGGGGATAAAAGATAATACAGTAGTAATAGGTACATCCAAACATTCAGCATTTCCCCACACTTGACCCCGCACGAGAATATTCCGCGGAATGGGCTGAGACTAGAATGTGAGTATAATTTCTGTATGTGAGTGTGGAGATCACCCTCCCCTGAAACAAAGGTAGTGTGGGAAAATTTTACCTTAACTCATAGCAACCCGATGACGACATTCTCTTTTTATAGGGAAATTCAAAAGCAACGCATAATGCAATCCATCCATCCATCCAGCCAGCCTTGTTCATCCTTTCATGATGTGCAACATGGGAAATTGAAACGTCATACGACCCAGTGGTTGAAGGAAATTACCGATTGGTTGGGATCACTGCCATGGAAACGGCTCCCGTTTGAAACCAAAACAAAGTAGACTCATCCCATATGTTCGGACCATCGTCATATGAATATCCAATCCAACGCTGCTATCCCCTCCCGATCATGTATTTGATTTGCTGTTGCTGGTAGAAGCATAGTTTGTATTCTTTTGAATGACTTGAACTAAATGCACCTCCCTTGATTGTTGCCCTGTGTCTTCATCATCCTCGTGGTTGAAATGGGTCGCGTCATACAGTGGGCGCTTGTCTGACGTGCACGAAATCATCAGTGCTTGCATTGACATTGTCAGGTGGGAAAAGTAGATACATGTCCTGCCATCGCCTTGCGTCGTTTCTCCTGCCGACACGTTGGATTGACGTGATCCGTATGCATTCTTGTCAGGCAAAACGAAAAAAGATGTAGTGCATCATTCGTCTTGATTCCTTCATAAGGCCCACCAAAGGCATCCTCTTCCACTTGAGCTGTCACCATCATCATCATCATATCGATTAGGTTGCAGCTGGTTTGTTGATATCGTCATAGGTCGTTTACGTCGTTGTTGGTAGCTGAAACAAGGACGCGCCGGGCTTGTTCAGTGGACATGCAAGGAGATGTTGACATGGACTGTCACCATGGGTTGTTCAGTTGCTCAATGTCGGTTTAGAATGTTGCAGCATTGTCAAACGAGAGGGAAGGCTTGAAAAAAGAAAAGAAAGGGGAGAAGGAAGATCTTTATGCAGCGGCACTTTCCCATTTCAGCCTTATTGGTTGCCATAGCTACCATCCACAGCAATCGATCCAACATCTCTCATTCACCCCACCCGCCATCATGGCTTTTGCTTAGTATTTATACACGATGAATCATTATTGATAACGAATGCTTTCCTCCTATCATCCACCTTGAAATCTCTTTTACCCATCATCCAGGATCAGTCCGAGCGAATTGAAAAGCGCACATGTTTGTAACCAAAGGGTATACTCGTATTTTAGTCACGAATGATTGGGGGTCTATGCATATTATTGCGATGTAATCGAAGGATCAACCAATCCACAGCTTCATTCACGCCCGTTCTAGTATACATCAGCCATCAGCTCTTCCTTCATCCAATCCTCGTTGTATATATCCATACCCTGTAAGTGCACTGACAGGAAGCACCCTGGAATCACGTGCACCAAGCTTGACCGCTATCCGATTAAACACCTCTTTGATCTCTTCGACACGCAATGCTCCATCTACATCCTGCTTGTTTGCCAGCATCAAGATAGGTACACCTTCCACTTGGTCATTGGTAATGATACGTTCTATACATATGGAGACATCTCCCCTAGTTAACAAAAGCACAATAACGTGCATGTCATATTTACCAAAGGTATCCCGACACTCTTCCAATCGTTTGCTATCGGTAGAATCGACCACAAAGACAATGCCATGACATTCTGGATAATATCGTTCCCAGATAGATTGAAGGTCTTGTTGACCACCGAGATCCCAAAAGTTGATACGTGATGATTTGATATCCACTCTGCCAACTGCATAAAGGAAGGTCAACTACATACTATCACAAGGTCGATAATCTCGTATACTCAACTGTTTAAACCCACAGTAGGAGCGATTCGTTCAGGCGCCAATCCCGGTACACCAATGAAGATGGACTTTATTCGTTCCAGCAATGTCTGCAAGAAGCATTGTGAGTGTTTGCATGTCGGGACCATTTCCTTTGGCAGTTGTATACCGTTTTGCCGGCATTGTCGAGACCGATAATAAGAACATAGTATTCTTCTTTGCGTGTAAGATATCGATAAAGGCCGCTTAGTAATGTGTACATTGTCGTCTTTGGATGTTGGGACGTGTGGTAAAAAGTGGAAGAGGCATAAGGTGTCTGAGCTTTGGAATTGTGCGGTGAAGAAAAATGCGTCGTGCGTGGGGTGACCCACCACCATGATTACCTCCAAGCTGCACTGTAGCGACTCAACTTGCTGGTTACTCTAATGCATAAACGAATGATGTAATGTTGGATAAGCACGATGTAATCTTCATAAGATCCTTTATAATAATACCGAGAGAAAGACATGAAGCTGGTTAACAGCAGCTAAAATACCCCCTTCGTCTATGGTGTTGGGCTGTCTTCCTTCATGATAAATGGCATTTGTGCGTCACGGGGAAATCAACATGTGTTGTATTCCAAGTATACGCCTTTCGAGGTCCCATGATCAAGAACATTGGATCCCAGTAACAACAAACGTTATTTATCAACACCTTGTTCTCAAAGAGGTACACGACTTAGAGAAGAATCAATGACTAGTAGGCGCACGACAAATGATCACATCACCCAGTCATATACCCGATGTTCTAAAGCGACAAGCTACATGGACTATTTGTCGTTGTGTGTTTTGGATATTGGCGACGAGGAGATTGACAAGTGTTGACGAGTACGAGTACAGATGACGACGTACGATAAAGACGGCGATGGCGGCAATGTAGCTAGATGGAATAAAACATTGTTTATTTATTACACACTTGGATTTTGCTAGCTTGTGGATTACATCATACTATTGCTTCGAAGATGGAATACAGTAATAAAGGTGGTCCGGTTATCGGTCATGCAAGAAGTAGATGGCTTTTGTGATACAATAAGGAGGAGTGGGATGACCTTGAGGAGAGAAAAGTGAAATGATCTCTCTATTTACATATACAAATTGGTTTATGCAGCTCGACCTTCTCCTATATCTACATGTGATGTGGAATGCTTATTGTCATATACGTACCTTGACACACCTTCATTATTGGATGTTGTTTACTTAAGAACCTTCACAAAGGCAATCATCATCATCATCTATTTGTGCAGCAACTTGTCAAGGACGTGCGTGTGTAACCACCACGTGGCATTTCATTCAGCTCTCCATCTTTCCGTTAATGCAGCCGACACCATCCACTAGGAAAAAGCGACTCCATCACGCTTACAGCATAGGTAAAACATAAACGTGCCTGTATCTCCAAACTTTACAATGAAACGTGTGGTTTTTATTAGAGCAATGGGCTCGGCTTGGCCAACAGCACCTTATGTGAAAGTTTCACGTTCAATGTCGCAAACAGCCCAAAAAATATTTTTCTGGTCGTCTTCGAAAGAGGTTGAGCCCCGGATCCAGTTTGGCTGGTAGCGACATTGCGAAATCTGGGATTAGCCACGATGAACCACTTCATACTTTGACACAAGATTCCTTTGACCCTGACGAGCACGTTGATCTATCAAAAACCCCACGTTTCATTGTAAAGTTCGGAGATACAGGCACCTTTATGTTTGTAAGCGTGATGCTATATGAGAAGTGGTCTTTGTTCATTGCCAAGTAGCTAGACCCTTGAGAGCCAAAGATGCAGAAGGACCTCTTTGGGTAACTCAGCTAAAAAGTCAGGACTTCAGGGACAATGCATGAAAGGTACGCAACCCTCACTTTGATGTCATACATTGGCAGCTAATAGCCACTTTTGTGCATTCCCAACTTTTGTGCATTCTATTGTAGGTGGACGATTCCCCTGCTCTAGACATTCATTTCCATGATTAAAGTAGGTTGATCCGAGCTGATTTGGTTGAGTTACGCTCACACAAGATTACATCGGTTGAGCTACATCGAGCGTGCTTTATGTCCAGAGTGATGTAATCTCTCTTTGACCGCAGCTCAATCAAATCAGCTCGAATCAACCTGCTTTAATCATGGAAATGAATGTCTAGAGCAGGGGCATCGTTCCCATGCAGTGGATCTCGCAACAATGATGATTGGATAAAAGTGGCCGTTAGCTAGCAATACATGCCTGTTCCTAGATGATCCATAAAGTAATTATACATTGACCCTTTCATTCATGCAAACGTAGCTGTGTTACACAACACGATCCTCTGCATCTTTTGCTCTGCCAGGGTCCACCTACTTGACAATGAACAAAGACCACTTCTCATATAGCATCACGCTTACAACATAGTAAAACATAAAGACGCCTGTATCTCTAAACTTTACAATCAAACGTGGGGTTTTTATTAGAGCAACGGGCTCGGCTTGGCCAACAGCACCTTGTGTGCAGGTTTCACGATCAAGGTGGCCGATCCCAGATTTCGCAAATGTCACCACCAGCCAAAGTGGATCCGGGGATCAACCTCTTGATCCTCCGCTCCTGACTTCTCTTTCTCCCTCTACTTTTAACCCCATTCACAGCATCCAATCCCGTCAAGGTAATGTATTATACAATATGCTCTTGTTGGTTCTCTATTGATATTGTTTTGAGTATTCATAGATAGGGAGTGCAGTGGGGTTGGTTGTTGCCAAGGTCATGTCGTCGTTGTTATGCCGCTCCACACTTGGTGCAGGTAAATGGAAACCGCAATGCAGCAGAAGAACGTGTTCGATTGACGTGTTAGCTTGCATGTATAGACGGCAAGATTCGATCGCAAAGACGTTGGCTCATGTGGCTCTTTGTTTCGGCTCAACTACACTACACTATGGTCTTCGGTTTCCAGTAACCAACAACAAGGGGTCTTTGTGTATATGGAAAAGGCAAGTACAGTGGGACATGACAATGGAGAAGGCGTTCAATGTAATAATGAAGGTGCTATTATTGGATAGGTTCTTGGTCAGGTAGTGCAACTTTGGGCATCATCATCATCTTCTTGGGTTCGACTCCCAGCCTGTACCTTTTGGCCACTTCACAAGTGATAGTTTGGTCGCATGAAACCGCTGGAACGAGATCAGGGTCCTGTCGGATGAAACAAAATCACAAAGGATGGCTTTGTTGTTGGAAGAGCATGATCACGGAGAGGTAAAAGGAGGGGAATTTGACACCTGCAGCGTTAACGGATCACCATCCTTGCAACACAACCAGATCTACTAACCTTGTTTTCTTTCATTCATGCATGATGCAAGATAATGATGACAACAGTTACAACGAACACGTCAACTTTCTTCGAGTATGTTACATGATTACACAACTTGGGACTTATCAATGCTTGCAATCAGCCATCCGATCCATCCACTACAATCCTAAGGCATCACTATGTATTCAGCGGTTCTCTTCAATCCAACACGGCATGTGCATGAAGAAACTTGGTGTATCTTTTACGCAACTATACACATCGTCCCAGCAAAACATTATTTGGAATCCTTGCATTGTACCGGAATCAGCAAATCTCATAGCGAACAGGATTTAGAAGTGTAGTGGGAATCATTATATGTCGTCGAGTTTATATGATAAAATGGATGTTACAACATGAAAAATGTGAGAAAACTATATACAAGGTGGGGGCTAAGAGATGAAGAAATAATGCTAGGCATCATTACTCTAATGATGCTTGGGTTCAGTGTCGGCATCAATTGATTCACGAGGAGCATTTGCATCGTCATTTTCGACCATGATGTTGGGTGGGACATAGTCTTCCTCGAATACAGACAAGTCAAGGCCCTTGGTTTCTGGGATCCACAAGATTGTGACAACAAGGCCAAGGAACATGATACCGGCAAAGATACCCAAAGTTTGAGGAAGGAAAGCATGCTCACCAGGAGCACCACCATGATCCACGAGCACGTTGAAAGCAAATGAAGCAAGAATGGCACCAGCCTTTCCTGAAGCTGCAGAAATACCGTGGGCAGTAGCACGCACCTTGGTTGGGAAAACCTCACCAGGAATGATAAAGGTAGTACAATTGGCACCAAAGTTCATAAACAATTGAGCAAGCGTGAACACCGTAATGAAAGCAGGCATGGCATTGTCACGAAGAGGATAATAAGCAGCGGCAAGAATGGTGAAAAGAATGGTGCACATGGTGAAGCCCATAATTTGAATAGGGCGACGACCCCAACGTTCAACAAAGATGACTGTCAAGTAATAACCAGGCACCGAACCAAGACAAGTGATGATGATTTGACCCACCGTGTTGGCCCATACAGTCTCAAAGGGAGTCGTCTTGTTGGAAAAGCCAATAGCTTCAAGAATGTACGAGTTGTTGAGACCAAGACCATAAAAGGCAACATCAAGAAGGAACCAAGAGAGCGAAGTACCGAGCAAAGTCTTGAGATGCTTCCATTGACCAAAGTAGGCACGGAATTCAGCCCAATGGTTACGTTGTTTGGTATCCACCTTGGTATATTGTTTGACAAGATCATCAGATACGGTTTGGCCCTTGGCAGCAGCAGCAGCTTCCACATCATGTTCAACGTCCAAAGCATAGCGAGGCGATTCAGGCATAGTAAAGCGCAAGTAGATGGTGCCAACAGCAGGAACAGCACCAAGACCAATACACAAGCGCCAAACATAATCGAGGTTGAAGACATCATCGTTGACAGCACCCTTGAAGATGGCAAGGATAATCAAAGTAACAATAGCAGCAGCCAAGTTACCAATACCTTGCATGGAGAAGATCAAGGCCATCATCATACCACGACGACCCGTGGTGCTCCATTCTGATACAACAGTAGCACTCATAGGATAGTCACCTTAAAAAAAGTACAACATGGATGAGTCAATGATTTTCAAATGAATAAAGGGCATGGGTTGTTTATGCTTACCTCCAATACCAAAACCAAGAATTAAACGCCATAGACCAAGGAAAGCAATAGCCGAGACACCACGTACGGTGGATGCAGAAGTTGCACAATTGATAGTACCAATGATAATAACGAGTAATTCAAAGCCGTAAATCTTGCGTCCGAGAATATCACCAAGAGCGCCAAAAAAGAGTTGTCCAAACATTGTACCCACAGAGGTCATACCCTTGATGACACCTTCAATGTCGGATGGAACCTTGTTGTTCATGTGTGGGTAGTAGACATAGCCAAGCATGGGGGTGACCAAATTGATAATGAAAATGTCGTAGGAATCGGTAAAGAAACCTGCACCAGCTGTCAAAATGGTACGCACCGTGAACCAGTTGAACTTGGTGCCAGCGCCTGTGTCATCAAGCTTCTCAAGACTCTTGAGCTTGCGTTCGGCAGCATCCATATGCTCACGCTCAAGGGATGATGATGATGACGATTCGGATAATGAAGGTGCCATCCGTAAAAAGGTAAAAAGAAAAAGTGGAAGAGTGAGATGAAACAAAAAAGAGAAATTCAGGATCAAATTATCCCTTTTTAACTGTTTCCAAAGACCCTATACCAAGCTTCTTTTTTTTCGTCTTTCTTATTCATGTGGTGTCAAGTGGTGTCGAGTGGGCTCGCCTGAGTTGTTTGGATTGGACGAGTCTTGTGCCTTTACCAACCTTGGTAGCCAATCATAATCAAAGATCAGGCCGCGTGCGTGCACTGCTTATTTTCTTTTTGTGTTCTTGATCTTCCCATTGTTCGATCAGCGAGTGTCATACACTAAACCTGGCAAATTTTATAACAGCTCTTCCCCATTTTCCATGGAGGCCGTCTCTCCAAAAGTCTTGGAGCATCATGAATAGCTTTTTTGTACAAAGATGGAATAACAAAATTTTTTTAAACTTGCATGCATGCATACATAGCAGGGGTTATGGACAATGAAAGTGTCCCTCACAATCAGCCGTGCACACTCTTTTCCGACAACGTGGCTCCTGCGTGCGATATGATTGGAATATCTAACCCGGTGTAACACACGAATCCAAAAGTAAGACAGAGTTTGCGTTGATCAAAGTTGCGCCTGCCCGGCACAAGATTCACCGTACAAGGTTTTTTTTTCTTTACTTAACGCTTGGCAACATCATTCATCGGACATACCTTTATCTATCTTACGTACTATACGTCCAATCAGCAACATTCACCACCTCCCATACCGTATTATCATCCTCCCCCGCCGCCATAACGTTTTCGGTATGTAGTAGTCATCGCAACCAACATGCACCGTAACCATGACAACACAACTTTAAATGTAAAAGAGAATACATGTACCCAACCCTTGTGCTTGTAGCTGGCTACGTTGATGCATGATCTTAGTGTTTTCCTTGTCAAGCTTTCACACACACACACATAGAAGAATCATGATGAGCTTGTTAAAATCCGGTGATGATCTAGAGAATGTCATATGCCTTCTCTCTTACAGACCCATATGCTCACAATAAAAGGAGAACGTTTGAAACATTTATAGTGCTCATATTATGTACACGCTATTTGGGTAATAGCTCTACCAATCCACCATGGCTATCAATTTCCCCCTTTGTTGAATACTCCTTCACCGCGTACGGAGGCGCTTTCTTGGGTCACTCTGATCTGGATCATGAAGGTCATAAAAACGTCGTTTGCCTCTGTGAGATAAAAATAAGAAGCCTTTCAACGAGGGTTGACCGAAAAAGACACTTACAATTCGGTATTCGGTTGTATCAAGCTACCTCTGGTAATGAGCCGGTAGCTATAAGGGAGACGATCATGTTCATTGTTGGGTATCCTTGAGCACTGTGGACATGGTGGTTGTCGTCGTTGGATCATACATCGTGTCAAGATCTCGTACTGTGATACCCGTACATCGATGCGGTTGTAAATCTTTTGAATCCAATCTTTCATGGCTTTATCAATCACACGTACGGTTTCCTGAGCAATGATGCTTCCTGTGCTCTGATTCGTTTCTCGCAACTTTCGTAATTCTTGCATCAAAGTATCATCCGTCGTTAGGGTCTTGTTGTCTACTTGCTGTATACAAGTACTAGGAGCGTTGATCTTGTCGTTTAATTGGTCCATGGAAGTGCCAAGAGCATTGCATTTACGATTCAATTCCTCCATATAGGTACCAAGAGTATCGCACTTGTGATTCAATTGCTCTATGGAAGCACCAAGGTCACTATACTTGAGGTCGAGTTCCTTCATGCAAGTACTGAGAGCATGGTTCTTTTGGTCTAGCTGTTCCATACGAGTACTGAGAGTATTGCTCTTGTCGTCTAATTGCAGTATACATGTCTCAAGAGCGCTGATGCTATTTTTGATTTGATCCAGGCTACCCAACACATCTTCGAATTGCTGGTTAATGGATGGCCGTCGGCTGAAAGATGTTGGTTTCGTTTCGTTCTTCTGCTCATTGGCGAAGCTAGGTGTCAAGAACGTGGGATATGAGAGGCTTGAAGCTTTTGAGAAGCCGTAATCGGGAAGTGTTTCTCGTTTTCTATGTGGAAAATAGGTGCTAAAGATGAAAGGATTCTTGATGGTGGCAGTGGTATTGTCATCTTGTAATGAGTCAGCGTCTTTCCTTTTCAATGTAGAATGTGGTGGAGAGGAGCGTAGGGAACTTTCCATCATTGTGCAAGTAGTAATAATAATTGAAAAGGCCCTTTAATAAGAGGTAACCAATATATATGAAAAAGTGTTGTCATATTCAAGTTGCCATTGTTGCATGGGAAAAAGGATAAGCGTAAACATTGATAAGGTTCACTGTTTTTGTGGTCTCCATAGGTACTCCAGCATAGCATTATAAATGCTTGTTGTTTGCCAAATACTAAAACCTGTTCCTTGTTGTAGACGAGGAACACGTTCAACAGTGTAAAATGCCAATCCATAACCCGATGCTTACAGGAAAACTCAAATACAGCTCGCTTACTATTATAAAATGATGTTGGTGATGTTGTCAATTACAATGATTAGGGGGAATAGTTCACTTGGGGCTGTAAAACGCTCTATAACCAGTTCTTCTTCAGCCACCATCATTGCTTCATATCATTGAGCCATGTCTTTGCATGATAAACTTTTAATGATGTGCTTCAAAGGGTATCAATGATGATGATATGGATACGAGAAAATGGATGTTGTCAAATCGAAAAGTATATGTAGCGGCGTAATGTATATATGGAAGGAGTTGCTGTGCCTGGTTGTTGTACCACTGAAGATGGAAAAGGTTAAACCATTGATTGGACGCTGATATTTATAGGTTAATGGGTGGTTGCATCTTGAATTCCCTAGCAGCAACATGTACCTACGTGAAGCATCATGGAGAGAGAGAGAGGGAGAGAACTTTACTTGTCAAGTACAACAAAGACCTTCTCATGGATGACTGCGTATTCCTAATACAAGTTCCTTGTCTCTCCACGTGCATCATTGTGTTGGTAAAGTGAGTGCACGACAACAGGTTTGCATAACATGCCAAGCCCACAAATAGCGGGAGTTATCCAATCATTAAGCTCCAATGAGCGACGGCGCGTGTATTTGCTCTCTAGTTCAAGCCGCTTTCTCTCGTTTCTATAATAACCCGTACAACACCCCATGAGCGAATACCTCAAGGACATTCCAGAGTTTTATGAAAGGGAGCTTGGTGAAAGCATCATTGCGAGAACAGAAGCTCTTGGTAACATCCCACCATTGTATTCTTTATTCCTTTTACGCGACGACTCATCTCTATCAACACCCCCCACTCTCCTCTTTTATCAGGCACCTTTCGCGAACTAGGCCCTCCCGACCTTTGCCATATCGTCAAGGCTAATGCTAAGCCTGGTATCCGCGAAGTAAGCTACAGCATTGTCGTCAATGGGGGCCTCTCGCTTCCATGCTCACAGTCAGTCCAATTAGGTTGGCAGCTACCATTATGTATCGGGTGTCGATGCTTCATCATCTGCAACACTTGCCGCTTACTTGAACTCGTTGACCTATTCGATGGTACGTATCTCTCCTTGTGAAACGCACTTTATTCAGCCATGTCAAGATACCAGGGTGGATAACTCATCATTGTTCTATAGGATGACTCTCAGTCATGGTTCACCAAATCCAACGCATGGAGAATTCGATCCGGCATCTATTGGTTAGTATGAATAGGCGGTTGGGTGGCATGTGTGTGTGACATGGATATTTACATATCATCCTAGCTGTTTTAACGCGTTCTCACGAGTGGATGTTCGTGTCGAGGTCAAGATTCCAGGTGGTGTCGAAAGCTATTTTGTCGATGTACGCGGTGAAAGGTTGGTTGCATAATTGTTGGAACAAAGAGAGGGAATGATATTGATCCACACACATGATGTATTTAGACATGAAGCGACATCAGCTATTTGGCAAGAAACATACTTGTCAGCCGTATTGCGCGCGATTCTCTATTCGGATGACAGCTATTATCGTCTTGCTGGCTACCGTAAGATCGATCCTATTACCGGTTTGCAAGGCGAAGCCAAGTTTTTGGAAGCTGTGGAAGCCTTGTTTTGGAAGGGTAAGAGAGATGATAGGTTATGAGGGGGTGGAACCAAGGACTCATGTCGCTATTATGACAGGTTGGCAACTGGGTAGCAAGCCTGAGATTCAGGTGGCAACATCGGTACACAACCATTTGACAGCTGGTGTGATGAAATACTTTGGCGACAGCTTCCGTTATGGACCCGCAATTGAGCTCTTTGAGAAACTCCACAAAAAGGACCCTGAGGTGGGAGCTTTGCTTGCTGAATCGTATCTTGGTGCCAACGAAGAAATCAAAGCCGTCAAGACCTTGTATGATGACTTGAAGTTGGCTTCGATGAGCTATCCACTTTTGCATGTGCAGGTCGACTTTTTGAGAAACAAGGTATGGTAATTGGACAAGGTGATAGGATCTGGACTTATACAAACGTCGACAGGGAGAATATGATATGGCTTTGAAACTTGCCAAATTTGCTGTTAACACGACACCTTCCGAGTTTTTGACATGGGCCAAGTTGACAGATGGTATGTTTTCCAAAGGCATTTATCGTTTGATGATGAAGACTGACACATGTACATTAGTGTATATCGACATTGGCGACTATCAAAGTGTAAGATTTTGGGACGCAAAGAGGATGCATGACATGGCTGATACTTATTGAAAATGACGATAGGCTCTGCTTACGCTCAATTCATGCCCTATGTTTACCTACAGCGAACGTGACATGCATCGCATGCCGGCACCCATGAGAACTCATTTGCCCGTCAAACAAGATATCACGAAATCGGGTATTATGGAAGATGATATGACCAACCAGGAAGCTGAGGTAAGTATCAAACAACAACACGTGTATATTCTTGTTACTCACTAGATGGATTGTGGTTGTTAGCCTGATCCGAACCTTGTACGTCTCCCAGCTCCTGCACTTCATGGTACCTTTGCCAAGGCCTATTCCTTGTTGACCAAGCTTGCCGCTCGAATTGGATGGGATGATCTTTTGAAATGTCGTTCAGGTGTCTTTGTCATGGAGGAAGAATATCGCGTGCTCAAGGCCAAGGAAGAGGAACGTAAGACCAGTGTGTCCCACACCATGTCGTCAGCAGCCTCCAACAAGGAATCATCAGCCACTACAAACGCCACAACCCCTGCAGAAACTGTGGATGGCGAGAATAAGGAGGAATTGTCAGAGAAGATGGACAATATTGACTTGAATGAGGACAAGGATCAAGAGAAGGCTGAAGAAGAAGGAGGCGAGAAGCCTGAATCAGAAGAAAAGCCAACCGAAGAAGAGCCAACGGATGAAAAGCCAACAGAAGAAAATGAAGAAAAGGAATCCAAGCAAGAGACTGAGGAGGCTAAGGGTCCCAAGATTGAAGAACCATCCCTTGTGAGACCTGAGCAAGCAGCTGAAGATAAGGTAAATGAAAGAGAAAAGGGGGGAAACAAAAGACAAGCGTGTCTAATTGAACATGTGAAAATAGGATGCCAATGAATCTTCCAAGAAGGCTGCTGCCGATGCAAGCTTTTCATTTGGCAATAAGCGTCTTTGTGAACGTTGGTTGGATAATCTCTTTATGGTGTTGTATGAGGACTTGCGAGTGTACACTTTCTGGAGGACGGAAGCCGCTCATTATCGATCTCAACAAATGCCTTATCGCAAGACTGGCACTGAATGGGAATTGTTGGGTGACTTGGCACTGAGATTGTGGCACGAGGTATGGCATAAAGTGAGCCTTGGCAATGCAAGCGAAATAACTAAAACGACCCGTGTTTTATAGAACGAAGCAAAGGAATCGTATGAGCTTTGTCTCGACCAAAAGTTCTCTGCCAAGGCATGGATGCGTCTTTTGGAAATATATGCCAAGGAGGGTAACGTGCAAAAGGCTCTTTTGGCAGCTGTCAAATTAACAGTGTATCACGAGCGTTGGTATCACGAGATTGTGGTAAGTGACGAGGTTGCCGGGGGGAAGAATAGGACAATGTCTCACACATACATGTATCATCATCATAGTATCCCACCGAGATTGCTTGCAACCTTAACAAGCTGATTCGCAAGGAAGGCTTATCAAAGATGCAGAACATTTTGACGTCAATGAACCTCCCACGCTCAGTGCAGCTGCTGATAACACGCTACTTTGACTATGGAGAGTTGTTCAAGGTTGAAGGCTACGAATTCTAATCGTTTCAACACACACACACACACACACACACACACACACACACACACTTGCTCTTTTTCGGTATCCCTCCCCCTTTCCTTACTCAAACCATTCCCCCACTATATCTCTCTCCTCATTTCTGTAACTCTTGTAGTCATAAAGTAATGGGCATACACTTGCTCTCTTTATCTCCCTCTTTTATAGATAAAAATTGAAAAACAATCGATTCTTATTATTAATTAAGTTTTTGTCGTTTTGGAGACTGGTTGCCCTCTTGTGTTGGTAGTGCTTGCTCATCATGGGATTGGGTCTCAGTGGTAGCAGATGCCATATTGGTTTCGGCCTGATCTTTATCCACATCTCCAGCTGCTGTTGCTGTTTGCTTTGGCGGTAACACTTGTTCATCGCCGGGTTGTTTCTCATTGGTAGCTGGTGCCCTGTTGGCTTCATCCTTGTGCTCGCTAGGCTCTTCTTCCAACACTGTTTGACTTGTCGTTGAGGATGATACACGTTCGCTCTTGTCAGGTGTTGCAGCATTCGATTTTGCTGGCGGTGGTGGTGGTGGGCAAGCATTACCAATCACATCATCAATGCCAAGGAGTTTGCAAAATTCAGCAGTTTGTGGGTTTGGCGATGGCGTATCTACCAAAATGGATGTTATCAGTGGATGTGGACAAAGAAAGAAACCATGTGAAAAAGAAAACTTACAAAATCGGCTCTTTGTATCAACATTCATTTCAAAGTTGGCAGGGATAGTCAAGTCGATTTCATCCGTGTCCAGCATCATGTCGAGGTACATAAGCTCTTGATCGATTGCACTACATATAGTGAGTGAGTGAATCTAAAAGAGAATCCACATGTTCCTTTTCTTGATTGTTACCTTTGCAAATCAGCATCGTTCGGCAGGGGAATAGCTTGAGGACGAAGCGATAGATAGGGCTGCATAGCACGGGTAACAGCAAGCCATTCCAAATCGTACATAAGACCTTCATTCGAATTGCTTGAAGAATCAGGGACATCGATAATCTTTACAACCAACCATGAGCATGATAGATCAACCACCAACGCTTCAGATGAAATACCTCGAGGAATTGTCGATTGGGTAAGCATTTGTCAAGCGCCAAAAATTGTGTCACGTTCAAAGTTTGATCATCCTTGGCCTTGATCAGGTATTTGCTTTCAGCAGCATTGTCAATGTTGGCTGTATAGCGAACGTGTAAATGGGCCGAAAACCATCTTGAGGGCTTAAGCTTCTTGAGCAACCTTGTGTGCGCAGGGTTTCCCAAACGATGGCGATCCACCTATATCAATGTTATTAATAAAAAGTTCCATTCATTCTCCTTTGCTCCTACTTGCATCATTCTTGAAAAAAGGCTTGATCCTCAGTAATTGATCCAAGTTCCCACATCGCTCTATTCCTGCGGGCCAGTCATGCGAGATCATGATATCAATTGGTTTTTGTATCTACGCATGTCAACTTTAGAGACGATCCATAGAGAGATAACAACCCATATTACCCTTAGCAGCTTTTGCACTTCATAATCTCGGACATGATAGATCGAGCGCTGATCGCTATAGTTATATGGATATCGTTCAAAATGGCCTAGACAATGAATGTGGATCAGCTTTCTCGAAACAAATGCATCTTGTTGGATGAGCACTATTACCTTTGTAGTAATCAAAGTGTTTGTAAATGCCTGAAATGCCACCAATGCGTAATCCTTTGTAATTGACAACACCGGCTGCACCCAAATAGTAGATGTTCTCGCAAACCCAACCTCCATGATACCTGTTTGCAGGTCTTGATAAGATACCAAAGTGACACATGCATATACACACACACACGCATGCTACTTACAGCTCCCACAAATGATTGCTTGCTTCATGATTGCCTCCCACAAAAAGGGTTAAATAAGGCGCCTTCTTCTGCCCCGAGTAGTATTCGTAAAAGTTGCCTAGCTTTGCATACTTGGCTGGCACCGACATGGTCTTGAGATCAGCTGGATTGCGAATGGCCTGTGACCTTGTAAGTGCTTTGCAATGTACACGACAAGGTTTGGCTTTACCTGAAAGTCGCCACAGATCAACACCAGGTCGATCTTGTCATTGTTGGTCTTCTCGAGTTCCTGGAGTCGTCCATATATCTTGTCCAATTCACCATGGCAGCAACCTTCAACAGCGATCTACAGTCTTGGATTCAGCCATGCGTTCCAGCTATGACTCTTCTCTTGAATACCTTCATTTTACACCGATGTAGTAGAGAGCAAGAATGGTCCTAGCGGAGTACGTCGTCTCCCAGAGATGGATGTGGTTGTTGTTGTTGCTGTCGTATCGCATATTCGTAAAGACATGTTCCATGATCGTAGTCTAGTAATGATGACCCTGAGAATATTCATGCTCATTCAACCCCTCTTGTGTTCAACCAAAAAAGTAAAGTTTGATTATCGATGATATGACATTGTTACCAAGGAAACGGACCCCCATCAAAATATTATCCTCGTACCATCATCATTGATCCAAAGACGTGTCATACATACATACGTGATCCAGCACTCAATTAAGCAGCTTTATGAGTTACAAGATTTGATGATAACGCCGATGATGCTATGATCCCCTTTAGATCGACTGCTTGTAGTCTTCTATGTTTACAGCCTATCAAATCCCATGACGAGTTATCTTCGTATTTTGACGCGATGATAGTGATGATGATCTAATTGGCGACTGGATGAGATTGATCGATGAGGTATAGGGACGCACCCCGCAAGGCAGGGTTTTCGCTTTGACCCGCGATGTCATAGTTTGTCGTTGTGTGGGCGGATCGTGTGTAACAATGAACAAGGTTTACAACTGCGGTTTGAGATCTCTTTTTTTGATGTCCCGGGACTATGGAGAAACCAAGCAGCCTTAAATTCAATGATCGGGTTACCTCGGACTCAGTTGCCAAAAAGATCATTAACCCCACGAGACCCAACACACACCATTTTCGCATAAACTTGCATGAGTCTTATACACGCAATCATCAACCATGCACTCGAATCATGCCCTTGTATACGTACCCTTACCCATCCATTTCATACCCATTCGCCATCCTCTCGATGATAGCCTGTTATCCACAAATGGTATTACATGCCATAAGGGGATGGCCTGCTCATCCGGAGGTAGAAAAGAGATTCACAACCGACAATTCTTTTGCTTCTATCGCCACAAGTCATAGTCACTCAAATGGTATGCTTCAATATGGCTACATCCAATTATGCATCCCAAAAAAAGGGAGTCTGATCGCAATCATATGTTATAACAAACTTGAGAAAGAAAAAGGAGAAATGTGAGCTATTGAACCAGTAATGTACGTAGCACAGCATTGGGCAATGGAAGAATCACGCAAGGTGACGACGACGGATATAGATATCTAGAAGCATCTTTGTCACAAGCCCATGCTTTACCGTGTGAAAACTACTAAACTAGTAGAAATTCCTCCTTATGCACTATAATGTATCCGGAACTCGCATTCTAACCGGAGAGAACGAAGGTATGTATGACATGTTGGCAAAGAGTGTGTGAGAATGATGGTAAAAATTTTGCTATAACATTGGAAAAAGGCTGTATATTTGCACGTGTGCACCCCTTAATGATGCATTTTTCCTAAGAAAAAGACTATTCATCGAATCAATGATGAAGAATGGGACCATCCTGCTTGTATGGTGCACGTGCTGTTGCTCAAACCTAAAAAAGAACAGGTGTGAATCTTAAATGCCGGTCGTTCAGGAGGAGCTGGTCACCGACGACAACGGATGAAAGCGATGTGCACAGCCTTAAACCATTACCTCCGATCCAGACTTGGGTCGATTATGCGGAGCAACAGTGATCTGTGTCTCGTTCGGAAAAAAGAATGACGTTCCTTGCCCTCTCCCCGCTCGAACCACCATCTAGTCGCCACTCTTTTTGCCAATGAGATGATTGCACATATGATCTTATCTTATCAATTCCATCACCTAGCCATAGATAGGCTATGCTCATTCATCTTTTTAAAGGTGTATGATGATGATGTGCCGATAACAAGAGATGATGATTATCGAAAACGGAGTCATCATGATACCAAGTCCGAGTCAAAGCCGGCCCATCGGTTTGAAAAATTTATGTTGAGAGGAGATGGATTTTCATAGGCTGGAAATCGTGGGAAAGTTACAAAAGCGGGCATAGCCAACATCTCTCTTTGTCCGACCATTTCAGGACAGCAGGATCTAAAGGGTTCTTCATTTTCTCCATCCCTTTTCTCTTCTTCTCCTTGCCAATCTTTAACGCGTATCCATCCATCATCTGTTTGCTGCAGCTATTCTTACGGTACCATGGTGCCTCCCTTTGAAGAAATGTCCTTTACACTCCTTGATGAACCTGTCAAATCACCTTCACCTCCACCCAACGGTCCGCTTTTCCTAAAGTTTTCGGCAGACCTGTCATCACACCAAAAGACAGCCAAAAAGGTCAACAAACCGAAACGTCAAACCACATACCTTGTCAATGGCGTCAACATTTTAAACAGGTGAGAGAGATAAAAGAACACCACACTTAGCATGCAACAACAAGTGCTCACCCCATGCTTTTACAGAAACGAGGTTGACAGCAAAACAGCTATTGAAAGGATTCAGCGGCGGCGAGAAAATCACAACCATGTCGAACGTAGACGACGAGACAATATCAACAATACCATTTTGCAAATTTCACAACTCGTACCCGAAGCCCAACAGCATCAAACAGGCCAAAAGCCCAACAAGGGCAAAGTTTTGGAGCAAGCTCTCGATTACATTCAGGTAGGTTGAAGAAATCTCTACTTTTAGAGTGTTTTTTGCCTTTTTCAGTACACTCAATGGCTCCACTTTTATAGGCCCTCCAGAAGGAAAACCAAGAACTTCGACAACAATTATCCTATGCATCTCCATCTTCTTACGCCTCTTCCACTCCTTCTTCTTTTTCATCGCCATCATCATCGTCATCGTCATCGCTTATCTAGACACACACACACACACACGCAACATCCGCTCTTGTTTTTTTATTTGTATCTCCCCACCATTTGACGCCATTATGTAATCCTTTCATTCCCCCCCCCACTTCCCATGTCTTTTTAGGCGTGAAACACACACACACTCTCACACACACATGCAAACATACTGTATATACATTAAAGCATTTTACACATCTTTTTGACCGACAAGGAATACAAGCAAGGTAATCATCGTACTCATTTACACAACATACGACATTGCAATGTCAGCAGTTTCACCCCCCCTTCATTCATCCACTCTCCGCTTTTTCTTTTTCTTTATTGACCTTTTCACATTTCATAGGAGATGCATTGACCATGGTTTGTGAAAGAGAGCCATCATCATCCACATGTTTGACAGCTACTACTACAAAAAAGGTCTTGTCCTAGCCGAACCGAATTGGCAAAAGATGCCATATCCGCAACAAAAAAAGAAACGTCCGAGGTCCGAAATGACGGCTTTCGTTTCAGGTGATGAGCTCAATTTACATACCGCGCACGTCCTTTTGAGTTGTTGGGCTCCCAAAAATCAGGGTCCAATTATCAGGGACTGAGAATTCCCGCTCTTGGCCATCACATCATCATGTAAAGAGAGAAAGAGAGAGAGAGCGAGAATCGGAGAATGTAAGTTGGTAGGTAGGTAGAGAGCTCTCCCATTCATCCAATAACAAGCGATGACGCTCACACGAGGTTTACTTTATCATTTGCATTTTAAAAAGAGGATGCCACTTTGAATGTGGGTGGTGAACAAAAAATTGTGATTAACCTCCTTCATGTTCCGCAGCCACGGAAATCTTTAGTAAAAGGCGAAAGATTTATCCGGTATGATTACAGAACAGAGGCAATAAAGAAAAAGAAAGAGAGGCCTTGGCAAGTACCCTTATTTATAGTTTTTGGGAGAACTCCCAGACGCACTAGTCGGTGCCTGAAAACCTTGCTTTAGCCCAAATGATTTTCAAGTCAACGGCGTTTTGCAGCCATGGGGCATTGTGCATCATGCAGAAAACCTGATCATGCAGCTATGTGTATGTGTGTATACGATGATAAGGAGTGGTGGTCTTGATAATCTTCCACGCTGCAATTTCAAGATTGCTACCATGTCGGTTGCTGAAAGCATTATTAATTGCCGGGCAACTTGGCCATGTTGGACGTTTTCTTGATGGACGAGTCATCCATAAGGATTTCATGTTACGATGCTAATCACCAAAGATGGGTTAATCTTAAAGGCTATGCTGATAAAATGAACTATCTTGTGCTTTCAAATAGGCTTAATGTTGCATCAAAGTGACTTTAGATGAAAGAGCGAGTATGTATTGCAGAAAAGCTCTGTTACTGAATGATTCCAAATTTACAACATGAGAGAGAGAGAGAATATGTGGTGCGAGATAAGCATGTATCCAGGGGAACAAGGGTGAATGTATACATGTGTTGTTGAAGAAAACAAGGGGACAAGGAAAGGGGGTGGTCTACACGCTCCTTGTAGTAGTAGTTAGTACTCATCATCGAGCCCTTGCCCTTGTTCATCGATACGACGTGGCGATTCAGGGGGAGTTAATTGTTGTTGATGATCTAAATGACGACGTTGTTGTTGTTGTTGTTGTTGTTGTTCCTTTCCAGCACGTCGTTGTAACAAGGCTTCAATGTGTTGATGAGCAGCAGCTGTAGTTAATGAACGATGTGACAAATGGCCGGCCTCTTCGTCATCGTAAGATTGCTGTTGCTGCTGCTGTTGTTGATGTTGCATCATTTCCATCCATGCTTGTTGTTGTTGTTGCAATTGTTGCTCCTGACGCATGAGGGTCATGCCTAACATTTTGATTCGAAAATAGGCTCGATCCAGTTCCTGCCTGGTAGCTTGCAAGCTTTCTTCTTTTTGTGTCGTAATATTGCGTAATGCAGAGATCGTGCAACGAGCAAAGGACAATTCCTTGGTCAAATGGGTATTTTGTTCAGCGAGATAAGCATGTTCCAACTCTAGCCGGTTCAACCGATGCTGTTGTTGTTGTTGTTCCTCTTCCTCTTCTGTATGGGTCATCATGGCATCAACATGAGCAGCGCGATCTACGCTCTTGCTGTAGTTGTGATAATCCGTTTCTATGGATACCGCAAGTCAGCTACTTTTTATCAATCATCCCTTGTTTTTATCCTTGTCTCACCTTCCAAAGAAAGGGCCATGACCGAATGTGAGGTGAGTGCCACATCGTGTGGTTTCTCATAAGTCAAAGTAGTAGTAGTAGAAGTAGAAGTAGTAGTGGTAGTAGTAGTAGCCATGGTTGTTGTTGTGTGTGGTGTACGGAAAAATAAAAGCAACGAGTTGGAATTCGCTTTCAAACTGTCAATCTTGTCAAGGCCTGCTTGGTAGACGACACGAGTTGGAGCGAGATTACAAAAGTTTATGTACAAGTGAAATGCAATAAAGGGAAAAGAAGAAAGGAAAAAAGAAAAAGATGGGGCTGCGTAATATAAGTGGGATAAAAGGGGGGGTTGGTGGAAAAAGGAGGTGGTGTGCGTGTATGTGAGACAAGGCTGTTATCATTAAGAGCCGAACCATTTAGGTAGGCTTTGTTCCTTTTATTCCTTTTACCTAAAGTGTCACACTACTTCTCTTCTATGCTTCCAGACCTTACACTTGCACCGGTCCAACACGCCAACGACGACGACGAACCCGTTGTTCTTGGACAAGGCAACTGGCTACAACTAGAACGTATCTCTTACAAGGACAACCAACACATTGAACGTACATGGGAACGTTGCATTCGCAAGACATCGGCATCGTCACAAGATGGTAGGTAACCTTTGAGGGGGTGTGTAAGTATGTCAATGGATACTAACTTTATCTATAGCCGTTGATATTCACGCGATCATCATGACCCCTGAGCCCGAGTTATTATTGGTGGTGCAATATAGGTGAACTTGAATGATCGACATGCCTTTTCTCCTATTCCGTCAGTGGCGGCTTACACGAAACATGCAAGTTATTAGACCTGCTGTCGATCAATACTGCGTCGAATTCCCATCTGGTAAGAAAAAAAGTGATAACAATCATACATGTTGTAACTCATCTCAATGCGTTCTTTCACACACAGGCCTGATTGATCCTGGTGAGGATCCCGTGGATGCAGCTGCACGAGAACTGCGTGAGGAGACGGGATACAGCATAGAAAAGAACGCTATCCAATTACACCAATCACCTGTTTGCTATGAACCAGGACTCACCAATTCATGCTGCCATGTGGCTCAAGTGACCATTCAACAACACCATTCTCCACCACAAAAACAAGCACTTGAAGCGGATGAATGGAGTATGCAAGTATTACAATTACCATTGAAAACTCTATTGGATGATTTGAAAGGCAAGTAGTATTCAAGACATGGATGTGCTCTCTCTCAATATCATAACCCATCTTTTTTTTTTTTACTCGTGTATAGAACTTGAACGCAAGCACCATGTATTGATAGATAGCCGGGTACATGCATATGCTTCTGGTCTTATGATAGCAAAAAAGTATCTTTGTTGAAACGCCACAATAAATAGATAACATTATTGTTCTCATGGAAGGATCAAGGAGAAAGAAGCCATCTTTGGTTAGGAATAAAGCGTTTGGCGCCAATTCGCGAGAGAGTGTGTGTGTGACTATGGCGGGAAATGCATTTTCCCATTTGCCGACAAGTGCATGCTGATTCGCAGAGCACGAGCAAGTAATATAAAAGTAGCGCAGAGTGTCTCGTGGAAAATATGCCTAAAAGACAGTGACAGAGATAGTAAGCGAGAGAATAAGATCACAAGTAAATGGAATGAAAAGAAAGGTAATGGGTGTACATACACATACACACACGCATGTATCCCTCGTATGTCTAAGCACCCTACTACTACTATATGCATAATGTGGGTATTCAGTTGATATGCATTGTATGTGTGTGTGCCTGTGTTCCTGGAAGCGAGGGTGCCATTTCCACCACCACCACCACTACTGCTACTATTTTTTTTCTTTCCTTCCCTCCTCTACTCTTGCTTCCCTCTTTCCATTTTTGAATCGCATCAGGTTTCCACCCACTCTCTCATGTCCTCTTCCTCATCTCCAATGCCACCCAATGACTCTGCTTTACGGTCTGCACGCGCTTCGGCAACCACTTTAGTTATCCCGGAAGAAGAGGAGGAACACCAACAACAGGATACTTCTTCTTGCTCAACGCCACCCACACCTATTCCCTCTGTATCAGCTATACCATCACATTCTACTACTGCTACAGCTACAGCTACAGCCACTCCTCCTACCATGGCAGCAGCAGCAGCAACAACACCAGCACCAAAACGACCATCACGATATAAAAGCATTCGCAAACTTGGATACAGGAAGACGTATATGGGTGTATTTGATAAGTTTACTGGTACGTTATTCGATCCACCTTTTGTCGTCGAGAATGGCTCACATAATGATATCATTCTTCATTATAGACTTCCTTGCACATCACAATTATCCGAATCAACGGCCGCCACCGACGATGGATATTTCCACCCCGTACAACACGATTCATGTGACCCATGTGGGATATGATCCAGTGGCAGGTGTATTCACCGGTTTACCACGAGAATGGCAAATACTACTCAACCAGAGTGGCATCACTAAAACTGAGCAAGAACAAAATCCTCAAGTAAGTCATCATCCAATGAAGGAAGGGAAGGAAAAGGAGGTGCATAATAATGGATATTGAATATGATGATGATGATTGTATGTAGGCAGTCATCGATGCCATTGAGTTTTATCGAGACGACCAAAACAAAGACGCTGTTTGGAACAAGATTCCCAAGGCAACAAATAGTTCGACTTCTTATTCTACCCATTCTTCGTCTTCGTCTTCTGCACCTGCTGAAGAATCAACAACAAGGAAACAACATCCACCAAATGGTCTTCCACCATGGACAAAAGGCAGTAATACCACCTTGAAACGGTTTTCCCGGTTCGTCATCCACTCCCATTCACGCTCCAGTTCCTCGGTGAGCTTCACCATCATTGACTTTGTATGTATCCTTGTCTAACACTTTTTTTCTTTTCATCACTCGTCATTTTAGCTTTCTGAACCTAAAACTCGTAAGTCAAAAATCGCATTTATAACCTCACATTGAGAAACATTAACGCGTTGTGCCACAATAGCAAAATCATCCCAAAAGGTTCCACCCGTACCTTCGTCATCCAAATCAACCACCACCATCACAACAACACCCAAGCCGACACCATCACCATCACCACAACCCAAACGACGTGTTTCCAAAACACCACCTACCGATACCGATATCCTGAAAAAGCTAAAGGAGATCTGTACCAATGTCGATCCTACCGAGACGTATTCTGATATTGTCAAGATTGGTCAAGGGTAAGAGAAAAAGGGTTCACATGGATGACATGATTGGGCAAAAGTGATTAATTGATGCTTTAGTGCATCGGGTGGTGTTTTTACAGCAAGGAAAGCAAGTGATACCAAAACACCCGTGGCCATCAAGCAAATGAACCTTGAGCAGCAGCCCAAAAAAGACCTTATCATCAACGAGATTGTGGTGATGCGAAAGTCCCAGCACCGCAACATTGTCAACTTTATCGACTCGTATCTATGGAAAGGCGATCTCTGGGTTGTGATGGAATATATGGATGGAGGCAGCTTGACGGATGTGGTGACATGCAACATTATGCTGGAAGGACAAATTGCTGCTGTATGTCATGAAGTGCTCCGAGGATTACATCATCTGCATAGCAACGGCGTTATTCATCGGGATATCAAGAGCGACAATGTCTTGTTGAGTCTGCAAGGCGATATCAAATTGAGTAAGTGTGGATGGGCATTCCTAGGACGAGTCATTGACAAAAGGTATTAGCGGATTTTGGTTTTTGTGCACAGTTGAATGAGGATCAAGCTAAACGAACCACCATGGTGGGCACACCTTACTGGGTAAGAAGGAATGAGGTAGTAGTAAGTAAAGGCACAAGCTGACTCGTTTTCTATATATCAAAAGATGGCACCTGAAGTGATCACGCGAAAGGAATATGGCAACAAAGTGGATATCTGGTCGTTGGGTGTGATGGCGATTGAAATGGTGGAAGGCGAACCTCCTTATTTGAACGAGAATCCACTTCGAGCATTGTATCTGATTGCAACGAATGGTACACCCAAGCTACAAAATCCAGAGGCTTTGAGCGACGTATTTCAGGATTTCTTGAATCAATCATTACAAGTGGATGCAGAGAAACGACCCTCGGCTCAAGAAATGCTCAAGCATCCTTTCCTTGAAAAAGCTGATCCGCTCTCCTCCTTGACACCACTCATCACAGCGGCTCGACAACAATCTACTTCTCCACAAGAACAACAACAAACACAATCATAACAATCACCCCCCCCCTATAATAGATATCGTACAGTGTAGAAACCCCCATCCCAAGAGCTCTGTTGTATACCATCGTCGATCTACCACCCTGCATTAAAAAATATCATCTCGAGATGGAGGTGAATGACTTAGAGGAGCTATGATTTGCTCACACGAATGAATAGGAAACTCCACGTGTGTTAAGATAGACCTGCATTGGTTCAAGGTGAGAGCTGTTGTCTACGCATTGTTGGCTACCTTGAATTGAAGCACCGCCGGCATGATGATATTACCTTCATCCCTCCCTAAGCGACAAGCACCAATCAATGTCCAAAATGTCGGGAAATGAGCCGCTGCAATGCATGTTGATGATGCTGCTATTCTCATTGAACACCCCATTCATTCTTCACTTGCATAGATCATGTAACGTGGGAGCTGGAACCAATGCATAGAGTGGTGTTACAGTAATATCGTTGCGAAAATGAGTGCAAGTGCCACATGGATCGGGCATATTGTGATGAAACAACGACAGCTTGCTGCCGGTAGTACATGATTTGCATTTGGGGAAGACATCGAAATCGATCTTGTTGGTGTGCTCTTCAATAAAAATCGAGTCTCGCTGCATCATCTCCCATCACATCTTAGTTGATCGCATAGCTTTAGGTCACTTTTTGTAACATACATCCAAGACTTGCGATCCACGTTTGTCTTGCCTTGATCTCTTGTTTACCCCTATTAGCCATGGCTAATATCGTTTGGTAGTACGCTTATCATATCATGTGCTCACGTGTTCATACATAGCTTCGTTCGTATCGCCATAGCATTACGTGATCCGGATCACAGGCGTCAAAATGCGAGGTATAATACATCCATATCAGCACCAAAGCTGTCCTTTTTTGCAGAGATACAAGGATACGTCTCTTTACATTGACCGTATTGGGGTGTAATGCACTACTCAAAAGGTCCATCAATATGCGCTTTTGATAACTTTACATACGCACATCACAAAGGGTCCATCGGCGAATAGGCTTCAATGCCACAAAGATAAACTGAACACAAGTAATGAAGAGCTATATTGGTGAGGGTGACAAAGATGAATACACACGGCGCCCAATGTCAATCACAACACGACTCTCTTCCTTCTTGACACTTACCAAAGAGTGGCGGCTCTTTATTGATTCAACCAAAAAGATACAATTATCGAAAGAAAAGTGTGACAATGTTGGCAACAACAACGACCCTGGCTTGTATGTGCGTGGCGTGGGAAGTGTTGTCCGTGATCGATAAAGTGTGGTCAACACCCTATACAGGGACTAGAACATCAGGCGGAAGGAGCTGCTGTAACATCAAGAGCTGATAACTCCACCACCACCTAATTCTCCTTTCCCGCTTTAAGAGCATCAGGTGACCCAGCCACTGTAAACAAGAACCCGTTTGTGGCCATTTGGACTTGGGGTCCCTATACACTACCTGGGATCCACCACCACTTTTTGTTACGAGTTCTCGACAAAAATAACAACTGCATGCAAGCCTTGAAAAGCCGCATGCACACATTGCAGCATGTGTGATGATGCTCAGCACGTGTGAATGGGCGAGGAGGGGTGTGGTGCTTGTATGTATATGCATATCATCCATCGGCTTTTGTACATGCCACTATGTAGAACGTTATCTTATAAAAAGAGCCATCCATTGTTGTACCTTGTTTTTCATCCTTTTCTTTTTCCCTTTTTCTTTTACATTGTAAATATACAGCATCCAAAATCGATGTATATACATGGCAACACTATTAGTTTGGCAATGGGTCCTTATAGCAATCGCCATAACCGTGGTCGCTGGTTCGATCATTGGCCTTTTATTGTATATTCTACTACGTAGACGACGACAACAACAACAAAACGTAACCAAGGGGCAAGATTGGAAAGACAAAGAAAAGGGTGGTGACGTTGTTGGTGGAGCATCATCATCATCTCCATCATCTACCCTATCATCATCATTACCAATACCACCTACAACAACAACATCTGATACACCTTCATCCTCAAACACCACCGTGGAAGCCGAAAAATTAGATCAGCATCATGATGCACAGCTGGTACTGATGCCGCTCTCACCGCGCAGGACGCATGAGAAAATCACCATTGCCAAGACCACTACTACGACATCATCACCATCACCCTATCGATCCACTTTGGTACAACAACATACATCCGAGGATGACAACGATGATGATGATGATGCCACTTCCAAAAGACGTATTTCCCTCTCACCCTTTTTGGAAGGTGTGGAATCACCTACCCATTTGCAACCACCACCTCCACCAGTGCCAGTGCCACTACCACCAACATCTGTGTCACCACCACCACCACCACCGGCACCTACCCGATCCTCGGACACCACTAGTAGTAGTTCCAGCAGCACGTTACCTTCTTCAATAATGTTACCACCAGCACCTACTCGACTTGGTATCCATCCTAATTCCTCCACTCGATTGCATGTTGACATTACACCCGCTTCATGGCGTGGACCAACACCACCATGGACCATTATGACGACATCAACGCCTTCACCTGCCACCTCCTCAGCAGCAACCGATGCAACAAGTGGCGGCGGTGGTGGTAGTAGTAGTAGTAATAGTCATCATTGATCTGTAACTTTTATATCCACCTCGGTCATTTTACATGATTAAAGAACGCGTTGTATAGCCAATGTATTTATTTTTCTTTTTCCTTTTTGAACATTCTTTTTGAACGACGACAATGCGATTTCAAGATGGATCCAACAACATGTGCTATCGCCAAGTGGCAGCTGAGTATCAGCGTATGGCACAGCTTGGGAGTGAATACGATAGGAAACAAGTGTATCAAATCCGATGCCGTCATTGCTCAGCCTCGTTAACGAATCGTGGAATGAATGTATGTACAGTAAATGGCTTGGGTGGTGGTTGTCATGGTGTACAAAAAAAGAAGGTTGTTGTTGTTGCTATGATCCATAGGGCTCATTGTTTTTTCTTCTATCATGTACGTAGGCTGTATTGCTATCCGATCGCACCGTCCAATTGTTTTCAACCGACCTGGTACCCAACACGTATGCGTTTCTATGCACACTACATAAGCCTATTGCTGCTTTTGCTGAATGGTATAAAAATGATAGAGTAGGATTTGTACAAGGAGATTATTCAGCAGCATCATGTACATGTCGCGTACGTGACACGGCTTGTTTGAGTTGGTAAAGGACGAAAACAAAAATCAATGACGACAATGACTTAATCATTCTATGCCAAAGTGGTAATGTCGTAGGATACCACGTGAATGTGCCATGCAAGGTATGTCTCGGACAACCCAACAATGGTCATTACTGGATGTTTCGGAGCGCCGACATCAAGGCAAGCCAAATTTATGCACGAGGTTAGTATAGTCTATGTTTGCCACACACACATGTAGTAACAACAAACACTGATCTAGTGGGTGACATGCAACCTGATTTGCCATTGTTATGGGGGTTTGTACATGGCGCAGGTGATTTTGTGGGAGGATACCATCGCACCGGAGACCATCTTGCAGCTTATGAATCCTGCAGATTATCGGTACACCTTCCTTCTTCCATTCATCTCATCACACATCATCCGCATCACTCTTTTGTCAATGCAAGAACACCCGATGAGCACTTGTTTGATGAATACATTGAAATGTGTCGATAACATAGCAATAATAAAAAACAATACCAGGTCTTTTATTTATTCATGAGGATGGTCAAGGGTGGTAGTGATCCATTGTTACCATGGACTGGCATTAGTTTTACTTGTAACAACTTTGGACATGCCTGTAAAAGTTGCTCCCTCCAATCACTGGATGGGGAGACACCATGAAGGGCAGCCGTTGTCAAGGTCAACGATTCCAGGGCTGTTGAGGTGACTCCTGTGCCAACGAGAGCACGGCATAATGATGGCAAGTGGATAGGTGCTTTGGCGACAAGGTCAAACTCTTGAAGCTGTGGACAAGAGGTGATAAAGCGGGCAAGGGCGTTGGTGCCAATAGCAGCAAAGTTTAAAGGGCCTTTCTCCTCATTGATGTTGTGTCCAATCAAACGAAAGCGGCGCATCATGGGATGGTGGTGGTGGCGGTGGAGGTGTTTCAGGGCATGGTGAGATAAGGTATGCCAACCATAAACGGTGAGATCTTGTAACAGAGGACATGCTTGGATAAGAAAATGAATGATGGCATCGCTGGCATGTTCAATATGGATGGATTGAATGAAGCGTATTGTATGCGGCGTCACGATCGCTTTGATATGATGCACACGCCAATAGTAGGTTTGGTAGTTATGACCAATATTCAAGTGTTTCCATAGCTGGGGCTGATCACACACGCATTGAAACATGCGACAAAGTTGACGAACATGATGCAAGTCAGTAGGAGAAACGAAGCTAAGAATATGCAACCAAAGTTCAAAGGGTAGCCGATAAACGTTGGCGTGATGATTGCTGCTGCTGCAGGGTGATGGTGGTGGTGATGGGCAAGAAAAAGAAGTAACTTTCATGTTGTTTGTCGTCGTGCATTTTGCAGCGCCCTCTTGTTGTTTGAAAAGGAGCAGCATTCTTGTGTACCTCTCTTTTTTAACTTGCCCCCTAAAAAGTACGTGTATGCAGATCAATATGCAGCAAATGCCGGGGATACGTATCTTGTTGTTCTCGACTTTTTGGTCACATGATGTCTCTTTGATGATGAAAACAAATACGTAATCTCTGGGTGACGACGGCGGGGATACCACCACATGGGAAGCAACACGCGACACATTCACACTAGAAAGATTGTGTGGGTACGTGTCATGGGCTAAAGAATGTTTTTCTCCCCATCACACATATACACAAACCCCTTGGTCATTCCTTGATGACAATCTCTATACAACCCCCTTTCTGTCCATAATGCCAAGACTTTGTATTCAATGCACAGAAATGTTTGGAGGCGGTAAACAACATTCTGCTGGCATGCATCAAACTTTGGTAGCGCCCCAAATGCAAAAAAGTCTGATGTTAACCTCTCTACATACAAACTACGACCCTTCATATGACAAAAAAAAGTGCAACATGCTATGTTTACATATGCACAAGCCCCGCTTGCATAGATGAATCATGATTATGATCTCCTTTTTATGCCCCGTTGCTATGCAAATAGGATAGTCAAATCACTTGAGATACCTTTGGGTCAAATCCCGACACACCAACGCAAGCCCACTCTTGGCATATGAAAACGTAAATGTAATGGAATGATGCAATTTTGTAACTTTTATAATTGGATGATCGTATATGTACAAGGCTGGATGAGAAAAAAAAAGCAAAAACAAAAGACAAGGAACAGTAATGATATCTACACAGTGCTTGGAAACCATGATTGTTTGGTTCGGGTAACACTTTGGGAATACAAAAACAACAGGGGGGGATTGTGTATGTTGTGTTTATCGGTTACGTCTAGTGTTTTCCAATGTTTGTTGATCGATTACATCTTCATTGTCTTCGATGACAGCGGGTTTCTTGTGGTTGGTAGTCATGTTGGTGAAGAAAAGAGGACCATGAATGCTGCTGGTATCAATAGTAAGACGAGGACGACGTTGAGCCTTGTTGCGTTTGGTAGGAGGGATCACTTCTTCAGCTCCTTTCTTTTCGTCGTTGTGGGCCACCACGCTGAAAGAGACAGCCAAAATCATACTAGGCTTTGAGGTGGATTGTTGTTGTTGTGGTGGTGGTGCTGGAGATGATACAGAGGGTGGTTGGGTATCAGGGGTGATGGTAGGAAACAAGCCGCTTCGATCGTAATCCGATTGAGAGTAAGTGTATTCAACTCGAGGAGCTTCAGTGCAAAAACGGACGTGCAATGAGGAAGAACGTTTTCGCTTCTTGGTCATGGGTGAGCAAGTAGTAGTATTTGAAGATGAGGATGATGCATTGCTGCCGATCGTATAGCATTGGGAAGTAGAATTAGTGGGAATGGCAATGGGAGTGGCTGTAACAACGGTCATGTTTAATATGGTGTAAGGTATCAAGTGTGGGGAAGATGAGGAGAAAAGGACAAAAAGAGTGCCGGGTTTATATACTTTGTGCACACAAAAGGATTTGACTAAAAATAAACCATCCTGTGTACCTATTCGGATCGACGCAAAGTGACACAGTGCTTTTTTTGGCGGGTGGATAACTATCCATGCATCTATTAATAACAACACGGTTTAACCCTTAAGCCTCCTTTCCTCCCATCCAATGATGCAATGAGTGGGTATACCCAAGAATGTCCGCAAATTGCACTTTGCCAAGTTTTACCATCAACGTAGATCCTATACCCATTGGTCCACATTACAAAACGCACAGGCCCTTCCGAAGCCAAAAAGTAAGATCCGCTTCATTTGCTTCTCGGAGATATCCGAACCTCACAGAATATGACTGAGGATGCTTGTTAAAAGTGCCAGCTACCTTTACATTTATTTTTAGTAGAGGCTTGCTATATGGGAAAAGGGGTAGCCAAACGTACGCGGGATACACCATATACTCTTTGTGAAGGAGAGAGCAGGCCGATTGACACTTTTGCTGCAAAAAAAAAACAATATCCCAATTAAGAGTATCAACATAGATGCATGTGTATCAACGCAAGCATACTGTGTAGCTCACCTGCTGCACCACTTCAAGTAGAAAATTCTTCCCGTGACCGTAAGAGAATGTCAATTAATTCTTTAAAGTGAAACCGGGGTTCATTTTCATAATTCAATCTTGGCTTAGTGGGTCGTGAATGCTTGTAAATGTCTCACCATGTACCATGTTCATCATCCCTCTACCGACCACAACAGCTAAAAAACAAGGTTTGCCTCTTTGTTTTTGCGGCGGCGGCGGCATTGTTGTTGGGAATAATAAAGGGGTTTACCCCATCTCGACCCACCCCCCTGGGAAACAGCAAAGACCAAACAATCATAAATGGGATGATGTTGGTGATAATAGTAGTATGGATGATGCAGCCGAATGATGATGATAATTGCCTGTAATGTGTTTTGCAAGCTAATGAGGGTGCATCTAATAAATTCATAATATGGCGTACCAGCATCCATGCAATGTTGATCATCCAACATAGCTCGTCGCCTGTTCCTGCATCGTCGGAAGAAAACATGATGACAGCAGTGGTTATGCACTGGGGGCTGATGTTGGTGTAACATCCAATTGACGCCCGACTTTTTCTCTATTGCTGAAAGACCGTTACACCACCCAACCTCATTTCATTAAATTCGGGATCATGTTTTTTTTTGAGGCTGACGCCGATTGTAGCAGCTTACTACATTTAGCAAGCGTGTGCTAAGAGCTGTAAAAAGCTTACTTTGAGCAATGGCACCACGCAAAATTTCCATCTTTACCATGCGGATGCGTAGCCATTATAGCATTCAGTAATCTATTGGCAATGCCAAGCGGCTGTTGGCATGGTGATGTTCATATCGGAGTTGCTCACAGGTAGCATTGGCAGTAAAAAGAGGTACTTCATGTACTGCTTTCCAACGTTTCTATGTCCTCCATTTTGCAACCCCTAACGTTGCTTGGCTATGTTTTGTAGCATACAAGTATCATGGCAACCGTATCATGGCAACACAAAAAGAAGTATATATTACAAAGGAAAGGGGAAGGATGATTACTACAATGGCTTAGGTGATGTATCGAAAGTCAGGGTGCTAAAAATTGAAGACATGGCGTTAGGTGGATGATCTATTTTCCACTTTATGCATCATTTTTATCGACCTACCCAATCGGATGCTTGTTCATAACGCTTGCAAGCTGCATCGTACTTGTCAATGGACATGTTGTCACGCTGCTTGTTGATGCGATGAAGCATGTACTTGAGTAACAGCACAAGAATGACATGACAACATAAAAAGGCTGCGCATACAGAATGAGCACGAATGTATTGGGGAGCATCATTGGCACGATAAATTTGGCCAGCAATAGCACCACCAATGTTACCACCTGCAGCGATAAAAGCTGTGGCTATAGCGCGTTTGGTACGACCAGCAAAATTGTTGCTAGCCCCTATGGATCATAAAACCATCATTAACACAATGATATCGCTTTGACGGGGCTTTAGCGTATACTACTCACAGGTAATGAAGACCGAGAATTGAGAGTATGCACCAGCAACGGCCATACATGCAAAGATATACAAAGCCACCGGGCCTTTATCATGACAAGCTGCTAGTAGGATAAAGCCAAGCATGCCCACAAAAGAAGAACCGGCAACATGAAAGCCTCTTTCGACACGTCGATCTGCATCCGTGCCAAGTAGAATCATGAAAATGCACGCTACAAAAAAAGATTATTCATCAGCCACATCCATTCATATGGCATGCATGTCATGCTCATGCTTACCAATAACATACGGTGGTACAGTCATGGCTTGAGCTTCCAAATTTGCAAATCCCATATCACGCACAATGCTGGGTAAGAAGAGCGTAAGCCCGTAGAACACTGATGAGCCGAAAAAGCAGGTAAATGCCATATGGTACATCTTCCAATCGGTAAAAGCAGCACGTATTTCACTCATGGGTGATTTTGTATCGTCTTCGCCAGCAGCCGCAGCCGCCCAATCGGTTTCAAGTCGCTTCATCAATGATGCACGTTCTCGTTCATTCAAAGCTTATGTTATCGATTAGCTACATGAGATCCACTTTTGCATGTATTTGTTCACGTGTACCTTTGGATGTGCTAGGAAATCCTGGCAAGATGAAAAAAGTAGCAATACCAAGAATGATGGTAGGAAGCGCTTCGAGAAGGAAAAGCCATTGCCATCCATGCATACCACGGACGCCATCCATTCGCATGATACCATAAGCCTATCATAAAGCAACGACCCATATCGTGAGTCCCCTGAAAAGGTTGCTGTAGTCATAATCTCACTCACCAGCAATCCTCCCACTGCCTATAATGTATTCATGTCAATGGTTAGTCTAATGATGTTCAGCATGGGTGATGTCCAAACAACAACTTACACCAGCAACAGCAGCCGATGCATAATAAATCGAAAAGCGTTTGCCTTGTTCACGACGAGTATACCAAATTGAGAAATAGTAAACGGTACCTGAAGCATGGGGTCTTATTTAGAACAAAGTTGATCAGCGTGCCCGATGAAAGCATCTTTACCTGGGAAAAGGCCTGTTTCGGCAATCCCTAAAAAGAATCGAACCGCCAGCAATCCTGCACCATTTTTGATAGCCGCTGAGCATGCGACTATGATACCAGTGAAAGTGACCAATAATGACATCCACAGATTGGGACCTATTTTCTTGAGTACGAGATTACTTGGTACTTGAAAAATGATCTGGTTCCATTGTTAGCAGCCGCAACGTTTATGAACCATTTGAGCAACAGCTTACATAGCCAATGAAAAAGATAGACATTCCAACATTGTATGTTGAATCCGGGATATCCAAGTCCTCCAAAATGTTGCCAAGCTTGGCATTCCCTGTGATACGGTGAGAACCCAAATCAGTACATGCATACCCTTGGTCTTCATTTCAAAATCCAAGCTTACCAATGTTACTACGATCCATAGCCGACCACATGTATAATAATGCAAAAAGAAGAACAATACGTAGATCAAGGCGCCAGCGTAGCCTTTTCCACTCGCCTGGTGTTAATGGGGGAGCATCCTTACTTATAGGCTTTTCTTGTAATGACTCGGTTGTTGACAAGCTGGCGCTCCCACTTGTATCTTGTTGCTTTGTTGTTGTGGTTGGTGTGATAGCATCAGCAGCCATTTTTGTTGTTGTTGATCCGAAGCAATAGCGGAGAAAGAGGAGGGCACGGAAAGATTCAGGTTTTAAAAGTGTTGGTGGTGGATGCAGCAGGTCTTGTTCTTGCCAAACCAAGATGGAATAAACTTTGAAAGATCCGCAAGAAGATTCTCGATGACAAGGCCCATGTGTCCCAAACATGGTCCATACGCATTCTCTTTGTCGGTTGATATCGGCGATGAGACCTGGATAATGGAAAAAAGTGTTTCCAGCCGAACATAGACTACATTGCAGTCCAAATATTTGCTTGTGCGGGGGGTAGGTAGATCATCTATGAATTTTGACTTTTTTTTTCATGCTCAGACGCAAGATGCACCATCAAACTTGATCTTGTTTTTTCACTGCTGCAAGTTTCACACGTGCGCGCGTGTTGTTGCATTCCAGGTACACAATAAAAGATGGCCCAAGCTTGACCACATGGGTCTTTTTCAATGTCCCTACACCTTGATTGTACCTACTATTTTGCCACCACCACTATCAATGATGATATCCCCTAATGGTTTGTACCACCACAACGAACATAGCCAGTCATTGGGGTTGCAAGTCACTACCCACTCCTGAGCCGTGTCTCTTTATTCGTTCACACAAAGACGACTATGTCTCATTGTTGTTGATGATAGCACCCAGGATGAAAACGTCATCATGTGAGCCATGTGTTGTTGGATATAGATGAAGGATAAAGATGTAAACAAGAATACTGCTTTCAGTCGCAGTAGTACCAACATTGAGCAAAACCCAATACGTTAAAAGCTCCACGGATCGGATCCATTGTCGTTAATGTGAGTCATTTCATTCGCCACCCTGCTATTATGTATCCAAAATGGGGGAGGGAGGATGTCACAGCCAACCTGCATTTGCATGAAGAGCTCGGCATTTCAAATTCACAAAGTGATGAAAAGGGTATGAGGTATAAGAATAAGAAAGATCCTTTACTTGATGTAGTAACCAAGGCAATGGTGCTGCATGGAAGGAGGTGGGGGTAATAAAGAAAAAAGAGGTGATATCTATAAGTGCTGTACAGTTCAATGGTAGCCGCCTTCCTCGTTTCCATCCCGAACGGTTTGATATGCACCAGGGAAAGCACCAGGAGCCTCCGACCAATCTACGTATTGGGTAAAAGTGAAATGAATAAACGCATCAAAGGGTAGCATTGGATGATAACACTTACTACCACCCACGGTGAATGTGTCGCCACGGCTTTGGATAGTGTTGATGCTTGTGAATACAGTGATTGGCTAATACAAGACGTAAGCATGAATGTGGGTGGGTGCGTGTGTATGATGATGCATTATTTGTTTTACCTTTCCGATCAAGCTGATAATGTTCATGCTAAGATAAACGTCGTCGTCGTCGTCAGTAAACGTCATATACCCGGATAACCACCGCCACCTCCACCCCTTCTTCTTACACCATGCAAAATGTGAAGCCACTTTCATGAGGGATCTCGATATCTTTGGCTTGTAGTGGACTGCCATGCAAAATAAACCAAATTACATCAAGGACAATAGTCAACGCCAGGACACTTGTGAACTAGTAGTAGTAGAAAGGGTCCGTTTGAATGCTTTTCTTAGTAATAAACGTATGTATCGCTTACTGTTTTGAGAGGAACGTTGGAGTCGTGGTAATTGTAAGCCCAAACGCCAAAGAAGAACACTGGGAGATTGTACACAGGACAAGTGGAGAGAGCACCAAACAGGGATAAGCCCTACACATGTGCCCATATATGAATCGACCTTGCTCTTTTTTGTTTGCATGTCCAATGTGTGAGAAAGAGGCAAGTCAATGTACCAGATGCAGGTTCAATAAGGTGGCGAGATTCGTTTGCTGTGCAACAGATTGTAAAGCGTCCATAGTGTGTGGTTTGCGGTGGAAGAAAAAGAGATCCAAGCTGTGTGGTAGTTTAGACCACGCGGCTCAGTTGAGTTGCAGGTGACTACCGCACATGCCTTTCTAGAATGCACGTGCCCTCACATCCTCCTTCACGTGCGATCGCGTTTAATCCTATATACACCTCTCATCAAAAGACTGGATTAAAGCTCATTGATGATAACGATAAGACTTGCTTTTTCCTACTACTTGAAAGACGCATAGCAACCGATATCATTGCATTGGTACGACGTAGACAACAAATGTGTTTATCCTCAATCCACTGTATCAGCTAATGAATTCATGCACGTAGTGCATATCGATCATTAATAAGCAACGGCCGCTGTCGTCTTGGATGTAAGGCGATACAAGCATATAGCTTTTTTCTACTCTTTTAAATGCCCCACCAACACATAATAGACTTGCAATCTTCCTTCTTTCCACATAATTAAAGTATATCAACATGATTGAAATGAAGAGAAAGGCTATTTATTTTCAACAAGTTGGATCACGTGGATTGTTGGGGGGGGGAGAGATGATGATAGTAAGAAGGGGACATGGTATGTGCCGGACAACTAAATTTCAGCGGGCAATGCAGGACTCATACAAGAGATTAGGGATGTTGGACCTATAAAGTATTCTTGTCATGCCTTCTTCTTCAAGTAAAGTGATGATAAGCATTGTTGATCCATGCTGTCTGGCATCGGGAAAACGGTGTTCCTGCACTCTCGCGATTTTGGGCAAGCCGCGTTTTCGTTTCTTTGACCGCACACAACGTTTGAGAAACTCCTTTGTTCTACACATATCATGAATACACCACCTTCAACTGTTTCCGACACAGAAATGAGTGCCAAGAGAACGAATGCCTCCATCGGTAGTGGCATGCCTGATTCTAAGCGACCACGAACGTCACACAAAGCTCCCGGTGAAGGTACTGCTGCTGCTGCGTACTTGCTTTGTCACTCTTTTGCTCTTTACCCTCTCTCTCTCTCTCTCTCTCTCTTTTGCTGACACTTGTGCATCGTCCTATGTTAGATACCTCCATGACCGAATGCATAGCACATAACACAACAACAACAACAACCGATATGACTACGATGGATACAAGCACACCCACTTCCCCGCACGATCAAGTGGAAGACGAAGAGGACAATGGTCTCATGATGGCCTTGGATTCTCCTGATGTAGGGCACTATGGACATAGTCGATAGGGTGTTCAGCTTTCTTACTATTCCCTGGGACTTGCATATATAGATTCAAACGGCACTCGACGCATGCAAGATCCTTGTTATTGGTGCTGGTGGTCTTGGCTGTGAAATCCTCAAGAATCTAGCCTTGACAGGCTTCAAGGAGATCCATGTCATCGATATGGATACGATCGATCTCAGCAATCTCAATCGACAGTTTCTTTTCAGGTATGATCAATTACGCGTCATAGGATACAACAAGCTCATCATCATCATCATGCGTTGTTGATAGGCATAAGGATGTCGGCAAACCAAAGGCTACCGTGGCAGCGGAATTTGTCATGCAACGTGTACCTGGCGTCAAAGTGATACCGTAAGTCTTACTTTTGAAGGCCAAAAAGTGTTTAAGACAGCCTCTAATAACATGTTGGATTTATAGCTACTATGGAAAAATTCAGGACAAGGACGATGAATACTATAGTCAATTCCAATTGGTGATATGCGGTTTGGATTCCATTGAGGCTCGACGGTGGATCAATGCAAAGTTGGTCGATATGGTGGATGATGAGGATCCCACTTCTCTTAAACCATTGATTGATGGTGGTACAGAAGGTTTGTAAAAATGGAGTTGGATTGTCTCTTGGAATACAATGCTAACCGTGAGAGATAGGCTTCAAGGGTCAGGCTCGTGTGATATTGCCGACGATCAGCTCATGTTACGAATGTTCATTGGATATGTTCAACAAGCCTACCACATTCCCTATTTGTACAATTGCCAACACACCTCGTCTCCCCGAACATTGTATTGAATGGGCCTCGGTGCTGGAATGGCCAAAGGTCTGGGGAAGTAAGTGTCACATTTATCATTTTGAAAAGGATTCGAGAAGATTAACGCATTGCATAATAGAGGATGTCAAGTATGATACTGATAACCCTGAACACATTGGATGGCTCTACAATACCGCATTGGAGCGAGCACAACAATTCAAGATCACCGGTGTCACCTATGCCCTTACACAAGGTGTCGTCAAGAACATTATTCCTGCTATTGCTTCAACCAATGCCATCATTGCTGGTATGACAAAGAGGAGAATATGGATTCTAATACTCTAACATGCTATTTCATAGCATCATGCTGTAACGAAGCATTCAAAATCGCCACTGGATCCCCTTTCCTCGACAACTACATGATGTATACAGGCAACGAAGGCATTTATACCTACACTTTCCAACACCAAAAGAAGCCCGAATGCCCCGTTTGCGGCAAGATTGCATCGTCGATCCAAATTGACAAGACGATGAAGCTCGAAGAACTTATAGAACAAGTCAAAGAACGACCCGATGTGTATGTTGATAGATGATGATCATCGCGTTCTTCATGATCTCTAACGGGGTTTATTCTTTGTAGCCAACTCAAAAAACCAAGTCTACGCACATCATCAAAATCGCTTTATATGCAAGCTCCCCCAGCATTAGAAACAGCAACCCGACCCAATCTACAAAAGTCCATGGAGGAGTTGATAGAAGAAGGGGATTATATCACTGTGACCGATATTGCTTTGCCAGTTAGCATTCAGCTGAAGGTTTCCTGGAAATAAAAGTGCATTATTGCTTTTGCTGCTGGAATCACGTGCACAATGGACCACTATCATCGGGTACATACTTTTGTCACCTACAAGAGATCACCTTCTAAGTGCAGGTGGATTTTATCAGTGTCGATTTTCTATCACTTCGGATCAGTATTCCAAGATGCTTGACCACTTTATCAGTTTGATCCATCATGACAACACTTCTCACGCCCACTCACATATAAAGAGGGCTGTGGTCACCAACGCTATCATACGCCCTTTCTTTCTACTTGTATTCATATTATCATCAATGACCTTTGGTAAGTCTCAAGGATAGTCTTTATTATGAGATTCCCAAAATGAGGGTATTCATACATCCATCTATTATGTATGTAGCTCATCATTGCTTTACTGCTTGAGGTGCTCATTGCTGCCTAATGACATTTGGCTGCGTTCCTTGATGGACCCTTTGTGGAAAGGATGCCTAGCCTGATACATAGGAAAATTGAGACTTCTTTGTACGTGGCATAAGTACATACCTCTTGTTACCCTCTTGTTACCTCCCTTGTTGCCTCACGATTACAATGGCGGAGCACACGGCGAACGCTGAAGACAACCTTTCTTTCATGTTGCCACATGCTTATGCACCAGGAAGCACTTAATAAGCAAATGGACACTATGCAACGAAGACGTCGTCAATATGATCGTGGCAGCTATCCTTGGTGAGTACCATGTTGCTTTGAACAAATCAGACCGTTAGATTAATCGCTCAATTCCCGTTAGATCATCCTGTTGCTCAAGATCAATACTCTGCCAAACCCACCGAGTGGTCGATGAGCAGTACAATCGAATCCTGCGTTATTTGGAAGAAAATGACCAGTTTGAACCCTTGACGATGGCTATGACACACGTGGTGACCTCCCGAGACTGGTCAGCTTTGATAGAGGTTGTCATGTACCAGCTTGTTCCTTTGCGCCGATTTTCGGTAGTGGAATACTTCATGCGATCTTGTATCTTCCGGTTGGCTCTGGACGCAAGAAGCTACCCCCCACAATCATTGAAGTGGAGTATGGAGCCGGCATGCCATTCTATCCATGTCTCATGGAGTATGCCTTGGTGCTGAAAGATTATATCATGCATTGCCAATTGTGGTCACGTTTTGCATTCGCAGAGCTGCCGGAGAGAACAAGGAGCAGTGGATGCTGAGGAATCCCATCCCCGTCTCCGATCACAGCAACAAAATGAAAGGGGTACGTAAACAAGAGATTGTGGGAAGCGTCATTTCTTTATGCTCACGTTCAATGGATATATGTCACTATTAGCAAAAAGAAAAAGAAAAAACACCGCATGGATGGATCGTACCGCTGAACAAAGACGCACCCATCATTTGACGACATCCATAACATCACCGAACCTGTACAACGAACGAATAAGTAGAAACGCGGTAGAAGGTGATTTCTTGCTTATACGAAGCCTGAAAATTGTAGCGAAAGTTGAATCACCAGATGAACCTTCATCGTGACACGAAGAGGACTGTGGGTACAAGAAGGAACAGGGTGATGGCTGAACTTGAAGAAGAGTTGTTGTCAATGGATGCAAGTAGTGTCAATGATCGTATGGATGGACGTTTTCGCCCTACATCCTCAACCCACAACACACTCACCCACATGGTCGCCCTACATCACCACCACAAAAAACCGATCACTGGTAATTTATGGGCGGAAAACCAACAAAATGCCATGGAAACAAGCAATCACCATGGAAACAAGCAATCACCATGGCAACAAGCATCCGAGACTGAATAGCCTCCCTCCCACTGCAAAAACATATCTCGCGCACGGCAAAACGTTGGCATTCAATAAAACAATAAGCTTTAGCCACACCACTACCCACAAAATGCCCATCCATTCAAAAAAGCAGCACCCAATCTCACTCTCAAAATACTCAGCAAAGACGATATGGTCGCCCTACATCCTCAACTCATTACAGTATATGAAGCAAAACCATTCATGAGACATCTCCCTTGCCATGGTTGGGGGCAGTAATGTTTCTTGCTGTCAGCACGTTCGATCGCAGTATATAGAATAGTAGTTGAATCATTTCTAATCATTTGTAACCGCTTATAAATCAATGGGCTGTTCTTTTTATTCTATCGTATCATTGTTGGATCAACAAAGAACACACTTTATGAAACGTATCCATTAATCCACTCTTATAAATGCTAATCCCAAACCCTGTAGTATTCATTAGTCATTCATGTAAGCAAAGCAATGTAAGGAGATAAACCAGCACTTGAGTGACACTGGCCACTAACGTGAAACCTAAACTTACCAAAAGTGTCAAGTTGCATTTGAGTCGCTCAGCTCCACTTGGCTCGACGTCACAATGGAATCCATATGCGTTGCGGTTGCGCGTCTCTTGCGATCTTCAACCTTCTTTCCTAATCATTATGTCAAAGATGGAAACCGACGAAAACACCCACACCATTGACGAGGGTCTCTATTCTCGCCAACTGTAAGTCTTCAACATCAACAACAACCAGAACCACAACAACGCATCTCAATTGACCCACCGCACCTCCCTTTCTTCCTTTCATTTGACAGTTACGTGTTGGGCCATGAAGCCATGAAGAAAATGAGCGTTGCTCACGTCCTTGTTGTGGGTCTTAAGGGCCTTGGTGTCGAAATTGGTGAGTTGCAACAACAAGAACAGCTCGCCATCGCTGATTACTCATCTCTACCGCAGCCAAAAACGTTATTCTTGCTGGTGTCAAGAGTGTTACTCTTTATGACAAGACGCCTGCCACTATCTCTGATCTTTCGGCACAGGTATGTCTATATCATTGTATGGAATGGATGATGATGATGATGGGGCTGACACGAGCCAATGCTTTGCCTATGCGTGTGTGCGTCTAGTTCTACTTGCGACAAGATGAAGTGGGCCAACCCCGTGCTCAAGTCTCTCAACCCCGCCTTGCCGAATTGAATCAATATGTGCCCGTCCATGTCCTTGAAGATGACTTGAATGAAGAGACATTGAAGCAATACAAGGTGGTCGTCGTCACTGAGATGCCCTGGAGCAAGCAGTTGGAAGTCTCTGAAATCTGTCATGCCAACAATATCCATTTCATCTCCACTGAAGTCCGTGGTCTTTTTGGGTAAGTTGAATTCATGCTAAAAAAAAGCATCCTTTCCTCACATGGCATCTTTTTTACTAGTCGTATCTTTAACGATTTCGGTTCCAAATTTGAAGTCATTGATGCTACCGGTGAAGAGCCCTTGACAGGCATGGTTGCTGCCATCACCAATGTAAGTCATGCACAATAACAAGATCATTGGATGGATGGATGGATGGTTGACTTGTATATATACCCTTTTAGGATACTGAAGGTGTTGTCACATGTCTCGATGAAACTCGTCATGGTCTTGAAGATGGCGACTATGTTACCTTTACTGAAGTCAAGGGTATGGATGGTTTGAACAGCTCTGCTCCTCGCAAGGTCAAGGTGCTTGGTACGTATATCAAGAATGGCATTTTGGTGATCTGTGACAGCCCTTTAACATGTGGTTAATAGGTCCTTACACTTTCAGCATTGGTGATACCTCCAACTTGTCCGAGTATAAGAGCGGTGGTATTTTCGCCCAAGTCAAGATGCCCAAATACGTTGATTTCGTAAGTGGCTCATGCTGCAGGAACCCCATCCACTAGCTAACACTATGATCTCTATAGTTGTCCTACAAGGAAGCACTTGCCAAGCCTGAATTCTTGATTTCCGACTTTGCAAAGTTCGATCGCCCTATGCAACTTCATCTTGCTTTCCAAGCTCTTCAGCAATTTGTGGAGAAGAACCAGCGATACCCCAAACCTAGAAACGAACAGGACGCTGTTGAAGTATTGGAACTCACAAAGGCACTTGTTGGCACTGTTGAGGACAAGCCTGAATTGGATGAAAAGCTCATCAAGGAGCTTGCCTACCAATCGGCTGGTGAATTGTCGCCTATGGTAGCTGTCTATGGTGGTCTTGGTGCTCAAGAAGTTCTCAAGGTAAGAGCGAATCATGATTTTGGGAGGAGCATCATGTATAACATTTTACTTTACTTTAGGCATGCAGCGGCAAATTTAGCCCTATCCACCAATTCATGTATATGGATTCCCTTGAATCGATGCCTGAAAGTGTCAACCTTAGTGAGGAGTTGTGTGCACCTGTAAGTGAATCCTTGAATGCGTGATACAATGGGTTTACTTATGTTCGCATTGATAGACCGGCTCTCGTTACGATGGTCAAATTGCTGTCTTTGGCCGTGAATTCCAAGAAAAGATCGCCAATACCAAGGAATTCCTTGTTGGTGCAGGTGCTATTGGATGTGAAATGCTCAAGAATTGGGCCATGATGGGTGTTGGTGCTGGCAAGGATGGTGCTTTGTTCATCACTGATATGGACACGATTGAAAAGAGCAACTTGAACCGTCAATTCCTTTTCAGACCTGCCGATGTTGGCGTAAGTGAACTTTTTCACTCCATTTCTTGCATCAGAAACTTATTATCACGTTTTACAGCAATTGAAATCTGAGACTGCTGCCAAGGCTGTCACTGCCATGAACCCCGATTTGAAAGACAAGATCACCGTTTACCAAGAACGTGTTGGCCCTGATACCGAGAGTATGTAAAGCTTTTATTTGAAGGTTTGATGCATTTTGAGCTAATGGCCATGCTATAGATATCTACAATGATGAATTCTTCGATGCTTTGTCGGGTGTCACTAATGCATTGGACAATGTGGAAGCTCGTAAGTAGTCCGATAAAAGCATTCAAGGAGCGTTTATTAAAGGAGATCCGTACTTGTAGGTAAATACATGGATCGACGATGTGTCTACTATCACAAGCCGCTCTTGGAATCGGGTACCCTTGGTACCAAGGGTAACACCCAGGTGGTCATTCCCTTCGTTACCGAATCCTACTCTTCCTCTCAAGATCCTCCTGAAAAGTCTATCCCTATTTGTACGCTCAAGAACTTCCCCAATGCTATCGAGCACACCATTCAGGTTTGTGTCACATGACCAAGTTGCATGATTGGACACGCATTAACATCCATTTTTAGTGGGCTCGTGATCTCTTTGAAGGTTTCTTCAAGCAGCCTGCTGACAATGTCAACCTTTATTTGACCCAACCCAACTTTGTCGAGAGCACATTGAAGCAAGGTGGCAACCAAAAGGATACATTGGAGACCGTTTACAACTTTTTGGTGGGCGAGAAGCCATTATCTTTTGCAGAATGCATTGCATGGGCTAGATTCAAGTTTGAAGAGCTTTATCACAACAACATTATGCAATTGCTCTTCAACTTCCCTGTTGACTCGGTAAGTTTGTCCATGAGAAATCTTTGGTTGTATTCTAATGGTATGCAATAGGTCACTTCCACTGGTCAATTGTTCTGGTCCGGTCCTAAGCGTGCACCTACCCCACTTCAATTCGATCCCAACAACGTGAGTGTGTCATACGAGGAGAAGAAACGATTTTATGCTGACAAGGATTGTACATCTAGACCGCACATATGGACTTTATTGTCTATGCTGCCAATCTTCACGCATTCAACTATGGCCTTAAGGGTGAAACGGATCGTGAGGTGTTCCGCCGCGAGCTTGAGAACATTATTGTTCCCGAATTCAAGCCCAAGGAAGGTGTCAAGATTCAAGTTCAAGAGAACGAAAATGTGGATCAGGATAACCCATCAGGTATGTGTCCCATTGGATGACTTTTGAATGTTTCTCGAACCATTCATGTGTATAGACTCTATTGATGAGGTTGTGAACAAGCTTCCTTCTCCATCCACTCTTGCTGGCTTCCGCTTGTCACCCTGCGAATTTGAAAAGGATGATGATACCAACTTCCACATTGATTTCATTACCGCCGCTTCCAATTTGCGTGCCATGAACTATGACATCAACCCTGCTGACCGACACAAGACCAAGTTCATTGCTGGCAAGATCATTCCTGCTATTGCTACCACTACTGCTTTGGTGACGGGTCTTGTTTGTCTTGAACTTTACAAGGTAAAAAATGGTGCTCTCGTATTGGTAGTAGTCATACAACCCACTCACCTTTTGTATATGTGTAGATCATTGATGGCAAGAAGAAGCTTGATGACTACAAGAACGGTTTTGTCAACCTTGCTCTTCCCTTCTTTGGCTTCTCTGAACCCATCGCAGCACCTACGTCAGAATACAATGGCAAGACCTTCACATTGTGGGATCGTTTCGATATTGAAGGCGATATCACTCTTCAAGAATTCATTGACTATTTCAAGAATGAGCACAAGCTTGAAGTGACCATGGTATCATCAGGCGTGTCCATGTTGTACTCTTTCTTTATGCAAAAGAAGAAGGCTGAGGAACGTCTAAAGATGAAGTAAGTGTCCCCATCGAAACTTTGTATGTTGGATTCCAGAATTGACTGGTGGTTTGATGATAGGCTTTCAAAGTTGGTCGAAACCGTATCCAAGAACCCTATTCCTCCCCACGTCAAGGCCATTATCTTTGAGATTTGTGCAAATGACGTAGACGATGAAGATGTCGAGGTAAGCTCTATGCTGCCATTGCATAATCATATGTGCTCATCTATGGCTATCAGGTTCCTTATGTGCGTGTCAAGATCAGGCCGTAAAAAAACCACCCACCACCATCAACAACACTCGAAAGCTAGTCGACATAAACCACCATGCTCTTTTATTCTGATATATGACAGCAGCTTTTGACATTTGATTTATGCATGTGTGCGTGTGTGATACGTGGATATGGTGAATGGGGGATATTATTTGGGTGACTGACAGCAAGCGATCAAGGGGCTTTATGTTGTGTGGGTATAGGTTGGTGGTGCACCTCCTTAATCGTAAATTGTCTTTCACGCTCCACTACCACCAATACTCTCTGTGTGTGTGTGTGTTTCCCTTATCCCTTGTATGCTCCTTATTTCTATTTTTTTTTCTTAGAGCAGTGACATGTGTTTTGAGTGTACGTTTCTTTTATCTCCTTTCCTTTATTACCTTCTCTCTCTGGATGGCATATAACGGTGACCTATCTCGGCTCCTCAACGAGCAACAACACCGAGAGCCGAGTAGTATCTTGAGCGAGGTCTTGCAGTCTCGTTTCAGCCATGATCAACCCTACGCGTTACTTGATCAGCATCGATTATTTGTGACCAATCCTTACAAAAAGCTGGAGCTCTTGAATGACGCAGCTGTACAAGCCTACGCCGACCATGGTTACAAAAACTTGACAGCGAATGATGCATCATCGGTTGAACCACACGTTTATGAATTCGCAACACGATTGTATTATATAATGCGACGACGTAAAGAACATGTTGGTGTGATTCTTAGGTATGTTGTATGGTGTACGTTGTTGCCATGGAGATGATGATGATATTCATGTTCCCTTTGTTGCATGCAGCGGCGTTTCCGGATCAGGCAAATCAACCACACACCAACATTTGTTAAATGAACTCCTCCACCTTTCGGCTCAGACCAAACGTGAAGACAAAATCCGTAGGCAGGTTACGAATGCACAGACCGTGATTGAAGCCTTCAGCGGAGCATCCACTGCAGACAATATGCATGCCTCGCATTTCAGCCAATTCCAGACACTGTATTTTAATGAACGTGGGCGTATCCTTGGATCCTACACGGCTGTTTACTTGTTGGATAAATTTCGTGTGGCACCCAATGCATCCGATCCAACCTTCAACATTTTCTATCAATTGCTTGCTGGAACCACGGCTCAAGAGAAGAATGCATTACACATCAATCATCCAGCCGACTACTTTAGCTACCTTAAAGATAGCCAGCATCATCCACATCGCTATGTGGAAGGCACACCTACCACACGTGATGAAGTGTTGTTTAATGATTTTAAGGAAGCACTCAAAGCATGCGGCTTCAAGAGTAAAACGATTGCCCAGATATGTCAGCTGCTGGCAGCCATCTTGCATCTTGGTAATATTCAATTTACGTCATCGGCCTCTGACAATTGTCGCATCAAGAACAAGGATACCTTGTCATTGGTGGCTGCAGCCTTGGGCGTGGCTACTACAAAATTAGAATCCACTCTTACACACAAGCTAAAGTTGCTCGGCAAGGAATTTTGTACCGCCTTTTTGACAGTGGATGGTGCTACACAACAACGTGATTCACTCGCACGGACGCTGTACACGATTTTGGTGCTTTGGGTGACCGATCAGATAAACCAAAAGCAGCAGCAAATGATGACCGATACAGAAAAGCACTATTGTATACGTATTTTGGATCCTGCTTCACGCACTTCTTCAACATCACCACGTGGTTTCATGGATTTATGCAAGCACTTTTGTGAAGAGCGTATGCGCGCTTTTCGATTTCCTCGTCCATTGCATATCAACAACCATTACAACGGCAACCCAAATTCCAGCTTGTTCATATTCCAAGGCATGATCCCAGTACTTGATCGAGAATCAGAGCGTTTACAAGCCTATGCTTTGGATGCCACGGATCAACATTTCTTGTCATTGGCTTCTAAACACATGGCTGTTGACAAGGCCAACAAGAGCTTTACCATCCAACATTTTGGCACCCCGGTGGAGTATAGTGCTGATGGTCTTCTTGAGAACAATCTTGATGCACTATCGCCTGATTTCATTTTGCTTTTCCGATACAGCTGCTCCAATGCATTTTTCCGTGAGTTGTTTGAGAGCTCGGTGGTGGTAACAGAAACGCATCCACGTGATGAGAGGACGATCATCAAGGCGCAATTGCCTTCATCACCAGCAGCATGGGAAATACAACAACAAGAAGATCAACCACCACGCAAAATTGAAACCGTAATGGATCAAATGGTGCATAGCATGGATGATTTGATGGATGTTCTTGATACAGCACGTCTCTTTGAAATCATGCACGTTCGTCCCAATGATCAACAAAAGCCCGATTTTTTCGATCCAGCCGTCGTTCAACAACAACTTAATGCATTCCATCTTGGGCCACTTGCTTTGGATCAAAACATGTATCGATACACATTGGCTGAATTTCTCGAGAGATACTATTACTTGACTTGTATGCTTCCTGATCATGGAGAAAAAATGGCGGCGGATGACATGACAATGGTTTCTGGAGAGGGTGCCCAAAAAGAAGAATACCCACAACAACAAGAAAACAATGACTCTGAAACGGTGCTCAAGCTTGTACACATGATGCAATGGACCGATCGACAAGTGCAGCTTGATAGTACCCATATTTGGATTGGCTTTGACGTGTGGAAAGATCTTGAAAACCATTTACGTGCACTCGAAAAAGAAGATCGTATTCGTGAACGAGAACGACGCATGTTGGAAGAAGCTGAACGACAAGCAGCTGAAAAAGCTGAAGCTGAAGCACGTGCAGCAGCCGAAGCGGCAGCAGAAGCAGAAGCAGCAGAAGCAGCAGCAGCCAAGGCTGAACAAGAAGCAGATGAGGGTGGCGATCAACATCATACAGGCGATAATCCATTCGATGATCCAGATGGTGCTTCCGATGTTTATTCGGATCATGACTTTTATGATGATCGCACGGAAGTGGATGAACGCATGGGCAGTACTTTTGGCAAACAAAGTAGTCAATGGGCCGATGATGATGATTACATGGATGGGTATGTTGTGTACGTTTGCACTTTTGGTATGCGTATGTTAATTTCAATTTTATCAGCTATGGGCCTAATATGGATATGAGCAAAATGATTGAAGATCATTGTCCTCCAGCTGAAGAGCTCATTGAAGTTGTTCCAATCACTCGCATACGTCGTTGGTGGGCACGTTTTGTATGGTTCTGTACTTGGATGATCCCATCATTCGCACTCAAATACATTGGCAAAATGCATCGACAAGATGTGCGTATGGCATGGCGTGAAAAAGTGACCTTGTGCATGTTGATCTTTTTATTGTCTGCAAGCGTCATCTTTTTCATTGTGGGTCTTGGCGAGGTGATTTGCCCAGGTACCAAGGATCTCTTTACATCAAATGATGTCACTGGTCACCAAACCATTGAAGATTACTGGATCAGCGTGAGAGGAAAAGTCTATGATATGACCAAGTTTGTATCCTCACCCCATGGCACGACCACGTATATGGCGACCAAATCGACTTTGGAACCTTTGGCAGGCCGAGATTTATCATACACATTCCCACCACCGTTAACACAAGCATGTCAAGGCTTGGTCACTGATCCATCCATAACGGTCGTACCCAATGAAACCATTGTCCTTGGTCCATTTGTGCATTATTCGGGTGATCAGCAAAGCGAGAGCTCACTTGCAAGATTGGGTGACCCAAATTGGTTGGATCATTACTTTTCACCGGCGGTGACTCCAAACAAAAAAGGCCAACTGGTGATATCGAAAAAGCAATTGAAAGACGACTTTGAAGGATGGGGTCGACTCGCACTTGCCATTGATGGCAAGGTATACGACTTGACAGACTACATGACTACAGCACGTAAATACCCTCGTAATGCACCTGGTGTGCCTAATTATCACTATTTGGATGACGACGTGGAGCGCATGTTTCAGAAGTATTCAGGGACGGATGCTACAGACCAATGGAAACTTTTCACTGCCAGCATGGATGAAGCAACACGAGCCCAAAATCTTGACTGCTTGAACAATGCATTTTATGTGGCACAACTGGATTATCGTGATGAGCTGCGATGCACCTTTGTAAATTACTTGTTGCTCAGCTTTGCTGTCATCATGTCCTTTGTGGTCCTTGTCAAGTTTTTGGCAGCACTTCAATTTACAGGTGAACCAACACCGGAGGAACAAGACAAGTTTGTCATATGCCAAGTACCATGCTACACTGAAGGCGAGGAATCTTTACGCAAGACCATCGATTCATTGACAACCATGAACTATGATGACAAGCGCAAGCTTTTGTTTTTGATTGCTGATGGCATGATTATTGGCAGTGGCAATGATAAGCCAACACCCATGGTCCTTTTGGATATCCTTGGATACGATGTTGAAAAAGACGAAGATCCTGAACCAGTCATGTTCAAATCAGTAGGCGAAGGCAGCAAGCAGCTCAATTATGGCAAGGTGTATTCGGGCTTGTATATGCATGAAGGCCACACGGTGCCCTATATTGTGGTTGTCAAAGTTGGCAAGTCGACCGAACAAAACAAACCTGGCAACCGTGGCAAGCGTGATTCACAAATCATATGCATGGACTTTTTACGCAAGGTCCATTTTGATGCTGAAATGACACCTTTGGAACTCGCCATCTATTACAATATCCGTAACGTGATCGGGATTGATCCCGCTTTGTATGAGTACGTGCTTATGGTGGATTCGGACACCGAGGTGTATCCCGATGCATTGACGAGGCTAGTGTCATGCATGTTGCATGATAGTCGCATTATTGGTCTGTGCGGCGAAACGGAGTTGTGCAATGAAGACATGTCTTGGACAACACGTATCCAGGTGTATGAATATTACATTTCACATCATCTTGTCAAGGCTTTTGAATCACTCTTTGGATCCGTCACTTGTCTGCCAGGCTGCTTTTGCATGTATCGCATTCGTACACCACACAAACGTCAACCCTTAATTGTGTCTCCTCAAATCATTCGTGGCTATTCCGATAATCAGGTGGACACATTACACAAGAAAAACTTGCTGCATTTGGGTGAAGATCGATACTTGACAACGTTGATGATGAAAAACTTTCCACAATACAAGATCAAGTTTACTCCCTATGCTCGTTGTCGCACTGTGGCACCCGATAGTTGGCGTGTGTTGCTTTCACAACGTCGTCGTTGGATCAATTCAACCATTCACAACTTGCTCGAGCTTATTCTCTTGCCGGAGCTTTGTGGCTTTTGCTGCTTGTCCATGCGATTTGTGGTCATGATTGATCTCATTGGCACTGTCACTTTGCCTGCCTCTGTCATTTATTTGGCGTATCTCATTTACATTGCAGCGTCCAACACAGGGCCAATTCCAGTCATTGCCTTGGCTATGCTTGCAGGTGCCTATGGTCTTCAAGCATTGATCTTTATTTTCAAACGTCAATGGCAGCATATTGGATGGATGGTCATTTATTTATTAGCCATTCCCGTATTCAGCTTTATCATCCCGATTTATGCATTCTGGCACTTTGATGACTTTTCTTGGGGCAACACACGTGTTGTCGTAGGCGATAAGCAGAAGCAGATCATTGTTACCGAAGACGAAAAGTTCGATGACAAGATGATTCCTATGAAGAAATGGTCACAATACGAGCGTGAAATGGAGGAACTGGCACTTCAACAAGAGGAGGAAGATAACAAGACTCAATTGACGGATGACAATGAGCACCACAGCCATGAAGGAGGAGGAGGGGATGATCATGATGGTTTGCAAGCACCAAGATTACTCTCTGAACGCAACTTGTCCGATTTTGCAGTGGATCTTTCAGGTGCATTGAATTATCCATCATCTAACAATGGGCCATTTACACAATCATCCATGCTATCACAAGACGAGGAGCATGTATCTAAACCTATCCTTCCTGAAGATGAGGATATCGAACGTGAGGTTGCACGCATTTTGGCTGGTGCCAATCTTATGGAGCTTACCAAAAAGCAAGGTATGTATGAAATCTCGTATTTTGGATGCTTCATACGCTAATCATTGTTGCTCCTTTATAGTGCGTGACCAGCTTTCGCAGCGATTTGGCGTGGATCTCACCATCAAAAAGGGATTCATCAATGAAGCAATCGAACGCACCCTCACCAACAGCACACTGTAACAAAATTTAAATGCAATCTATAGTCAATCAAGTGTATAATTGTTCTTTGATCAAGTAAAGGTTCTCTTTTATTATAATACTTTCATCAAAAGAAGCGATGTTGTATCGTTGTAACATGCAAAGTGGTGATCGTTCGTGGTTGAGGATCTCGACTACACATGTCGTTCTTAACTAGGCTATGTATAGAAATCATGTGCTTGTTACATAGCAAATGGCATTTGAGCCATAGCTGGGTAGTAGGTACACCCATTCAGTTATAGCGGTGTATACCTTCAGAGGATAATAATTCGGTAGCAATGTGTGTGCTTTATACAGTAATACAATGACAATAAAGAATGTTACAGTGAGTGTATGGGGACAATGCTAGCTAAGATGAAGGAGCCTTCATATAAGAATGAGCTACAAGCGTAAAATGACATAAGAAGATGGACATTTACCCCGCCATCAGCGATGTGTTCAAGAGGCGCCCATTCAAGCGTGGGTTCTACCAATGACATGCCTGCGAAAGAGTGAGTGAGCGAGTGAGTGAGAGTGAATGAGAGGGGAAATCATTTAATGTGCCATTAACCCGCGCTCTCTTTCTTCTTTCCCAACCCATACCTTGTATACCCTTTTCCAATGCCATCGACAAAGCGAGCCATTGCCTTGCGACTCAATCGTGAAGCCTTGGATTTACTTCAAAACTCACCAGACAAGATTAAGCTCGACCTAAATCAGGACAATGGCACTGTAAGTGGGGGAGAGGGAGGGAGAATGTTCTCAACAGAAATGGACATCTCATATACATACTTTTGCTACAGTCTCTTGTCATTGGCAACAAGAGGTTCTCAGTGAAACGGCAAGAAGGCCATATTCCATATCAGCTTTATCGAGGGTTCGAGGAACTTGGCAGTAGTCAACATGGCACGACATCAGTAGAACTTGTAGCCAATGTGCTGCAGGTGCTCAATATGAAACAAGTCTTATCCAAGGAAGACAAGTCGCGGTTCCGAAGTTTGACCGAAGCTGCAGAGCGAGAAAAGAATGCGAGACGCACCGAGTTATTACCCAATGTCCCCAAATTATCATCATCCTCTTCGTCAACAAGTTCATCCCCACGCAATGTCTTGGTCGGGGCAACACCACCCACCCGACGACCGATATCATCTGCATCACCCGTTCGCTCTACGTCCAAATCCAAATCATCATCATCCTCAGGTCTCTCTCCTGCTCGTCCTGATCCTGCGTATGTGGCTTCTGTGCGTGAACGATTAATACATCTATTGGCCATCTATCCACATCCATTGAGTCAACTCACGTCCAAGCTCAAGATACGGGAATCTGATTTGATGCCGATCCTTAAAAAGGTATACATGTGCATGTGATAAGGGGGCGTATGTGTTAAATGGTTACTAACCGAATTATTGGAAACAGGCGGCTGTAGAATCGCAAGGCAGTTGGTGTCTACGTCCTGAAGTATACAAAGACTTGAGAATTTGGGAATGGAAACGATACGATGACAAAGAGCGGAGTATGGTCATTAAGAATGCTGAAGACGCCTATGATGCTCTCAAGTTGCCACGCAACGCTCCAGAACGCAACAACCTGGTTACGCCTCGCAAGAAAGCAACCTCATCTTCTTCATCGTCTACACCACAAACTGCCAGCCTTTTACAACCACCTCCATCACAACGTGTCGGTGATCAACATGCTTCATCCACAACACCGACAACACCGATCAAATCTCCTGGTAAACGACCCGCATCATCCACAAGCACAACAACAACAACCACAGCCAATGGCAATCATAAGCATGATGAAAAGCGGATCAAGACTGAAAAGTCGTCCAAATCCAAGAATAGTAGCAGCACCAGCAGTGGAACAACAACAACTACAGCACGACATTCCCCACAAAAAGCAACCACCTCCACCAAACATTATCACAAATCATCTTCATCCAATCATCTTCATCCTCAGCATACAACACATTCGGTCAAAGATTCAACTGTTCCACCACCCTTGGCGCCATCCCACCCTAAAGGTATAAACATTGGAATAGTAGAGATCATCATCATCATCCACCACCTATTCATGCTAATGTGCTATTAGGCACATCGTCTTCGAGCGGGTCGTCTTCATCCGACACAGATTCCTTTTATGAGGAAGAGCAACAGGTCGTCCCTGATTACGAGCATCCATTTGTTGTGAGTCCAATCACCACCCAAGCTCAGTTTTTAGCCATGTGCAAGAGTCACGACGAAGCACAGGCAGAGTACATTCAACTGAAACGTAGAATCAGCAAAGATCATCCCCATTACTTGTACGCTTTGGATCATGTCGAAGCACCAAGAGATATCAAAGACGAAGCACAACGAAGAGACATGTACTATACAAAGGTCAAGGCTGTCTACCGCTCTCAAGGAGGCAATGATTGGCGTACGGTCATGCAACTCACACGACAATTCAATCATCAATTGAGCAAGGTCAATGCCCTGTGGAACGAAGTCGAACGTGCATTCCATGAACATCAATTTGCTTTACCCACTAAACGATAAAAAAAGAACGTGTGCTATGCCATGTTTTTGTAAATATTTATATATCATATATACATCATTGTGTGTGCGTTTGTTCAAATGCGAATGGGAAATGACAAAAGGGTGGATGGATGGATGGATGGATGGATTACTTAGGGATAAGGTTGTTGATGGTAATAAGGTTGGGGCATGGCGTTAAAAGCGGGTGTAGTGGATGCTGTAGGCTGTGGCGGTATGAAAGGTGGTTCAGGTGTAAAGGAAGTCATTGGTGGTTCGGGCGTGTGATGATAATAACCACCACCATGAGCTGCTACTGGTGGAGGTGGGGGTGATGTGGAGGGTGCATAAAGCGGTTGTTGCACGCTGTCGATGGGAATGTTACTCATAGCAGGAGGAGGTATCTCATGTTTATCAGCTGGTGAATGCAAGGGCTCGGTAGCTTGCTCTTCATCATATTCCTCCTGCTGCTGTTGATGTTGTTGTTCATTTTGTCTAAATTCCTTGAGATTCTTGTGTGCTAATTGTTTTTCATTCCAAAATAGGATAATACTGCAAGCAAGTGTGGCTAACCACATGAGCAGTAAGAACCAAGAAAACGCCGCTGCTGCTTTAGCACAGTTGCACTATACACAAAAAATGAGCCTTTTACATAGCTTAGAGTATACTATTTATTACCTGTGCTGGCCATGCAGATGCATACGCATCATCTGATCTTGCACGGCTGCTGTCAAGTGTGCAGTGTTCTGGTTTGTTGGCGTGTACGGTCATAGCAATGCCTGCAGCTGCCCAAAGGAAGGAACCTGCTGCTGTGAATATCAACGATGTTCTTGGTTTCATGCAAAATTTGGCAATTCGTTTGAATTTGTTTTGTCGATCGTATGCCCAAGGAAAGTATACAAGCAACCCTGGAATCCAGCACGTGAATATAGCAACAAACAATGTCCAATTTGGGGCTGCTTGACTGCCTCCCTGTAAAAGAATGATATGCATAAGCCATCATGACATCTTTTTACAGCAAACCACACGTACATAGAATTTGATCTCGGTAGCGATCACTGGTGCTACAACACAAATCACCAACAACGTAAGGACCGCCTGTACAATATGACACCATGCTTTGACGCTGCTAAGATGTGGCATATTATCCGGTACGTTGACCGGCATCGCAAGGTTCATGGATGGCATGCAGCAAAAAAGAATATAAAAAAAGATGAGAGGAAAAAAAAGAAGACACCTTTATCTTTTTCGATCCATCCATTTCAAAAATAAAAGCAAGGAGCAGGAGCCAAACCAAAAGCGGAAGTCGCCAAGTGCGTAGTAAAAACATAAGCTGCGGATTTTGTTTGCCGATCCAAAAATACAAAGAGCCCCAAGGGTCGGATCACATCGTTGTATCACCTATTTCATCATGCTGCCAAGCATGACATATCTTGGCATCATGTTCCGTTTTCTCGAATGCCCATGATACTGGATGTTTTGAATTGCTCAGCATGAAGAAAAGTCAATAGGTGCAAGTACTATACTCGTCTGAGCTATATTTCGTCATGGTTGCTGGTTGATGATCTACCCAATTGCACTAAAAGAAAATTAACTCATTATAGACCCCTAGGCTTTCGACCATCATGGCCACCAAATACATACATACATACATGATGTTCGTCTTTGTAGTAGGCAAACAATTGGATGTATCAATGTTGGATGCCTTTTTCTAAAAAACGTCCATTGTTGGTTCTCCAGCCATGGGACAGCTTTATGGTCCATCCATCATCCCACGTCCTCTGGAATACTGTGTGCGGTAGGAAAGGTGAGAAGGATCCTTTTCAAAGAGACCGTACGTACTACCTTAATCCTTTACTAAGCAACGACAACGAAGCTATGTATGTGAGTGACCTATAAATATGCATGCAGCAAGTGTCACATCGCAACAAACGACTATCACAAGGATGACCTCATCTCTCAACCACATACTTTAAGAATGGGTGATAGTGGCCGTGTTGCATTTGTTTAGTAAAAGTAAGCATTTAAGATTCGAAGGTTGTCTTCAAGCAAACAACATAGCAACGATCATATGGCATAAAGAGACAATCATGAAACAAGTAGAATTGCATCTTTACTTCAACTTTAATACTCTCAAGTACAATATCCACGAGCCCCGGGGATCTATTTCGGTCTCTTTATAATTGGAAGGTTGTCGAACAGGATACTCTTTGGCTTGATAACTCTGATGGAGTATGCAGCGTTCGTGTTGAATAATACCGTATCGTGCGAATCCTCACTGAAATAGGTAATCATGCCGATTTGAAGAAAGAGCTCTCTACCTTTGCTCGATGTCATCTTGAGTAATATCTAGGAATGCACTTTACGACGATTAAGATATTTGGAGAGGTGAAGCATGAAGACGCTGATACAGTAGCCATAGCATGGATGGGGATTTCGTAAGGTGAAAGTAATTAGGCAAGTGAACGAGCGAGCGCAACAAGGTTGTCGTGCTTCCAGATCTGCATAATTTGAAGCTCCTATGAAATGATTGATCTCTAACAATGACACAAGTACCCTTTTCAACATAACACAATGATATTCAATCACTAAACACGACCCCATCTCCATCCAAGTCTCAAACACAAACGCACAGAGCCGATGAAATATGAAAACGAGTGGAGCATTATATTAATAAAGGCAGGAGTATCAAAAGTGGAGTGTTCCAACGAGTGTGCGGTCTCTATGTGTTTTGGTAGATGCCTCTAACTGACCTATAACACCGGGCCTTGTTGCTTGCTCTTGCGTAATCGTGGTGGTCGATAGAGTGGGTCATGGTCGATCTTGTCAATGAAATGATGTTGAAAGATGTTTGGAGGGTTCCCATTGTATCGATTTGCTCGGCCGAATGAAGTACGTTGATAATCCGTTGCCTTGAACCCGATGTTCCAAATGCTCTTGAATGTTTTTCCTCTCGCCAGCTTTGTGCATAATTGTTGCCAGCAAGTGAACCAATGAGACTGAAAAACGCACTCCAGCCTACGTACAGGAAGGAATTGCAATGAGCATCAAATTGATCACGGCCTTGGAAATTTCCTTACCCTTTCATAATCGTCTTTGCTACTTTTGCGTAGATGAAAAGCATCCAAACCCTCGGCTAAGGTAGTAACTTCTTACGACTGCCCCGGATCCTGCGACCAGTGAATGTTGAGGATACGCTTAAAACACGATTATCATTATCAGCAAGTGCTTTCTTTGTCACCATCTTATAAAACACTTACATCGCTTTGAGTGGCTCAACCATACATGAAGAGATCGCTACTTTGGGACACTATAGCAGCTGTGTTGCCCATTGTCCTGCAAGGCACACCATCTGAGAACATTTGTGCTAAGGTTTGCAGCTTGATTCGAAGGCCTACTGCATCCACGGTTATATTCAACGCTATTACACTCTTACAATGGCATACCTTGACAATGACATCTTTGACCAAGCGTGTGCATATGTGTTCTGACATTAGCTGTACAGTACGCCAACTGACGCGAGTCCAATGGGATGTCCTGTTTTCAGAGTTAGAATGTCTTTCGAATTTCTGGTAGTATTACCATTCATGTGAAGCCCGAATGCTGACCACGTATGTTATCATCGATTTGCGCCTTGTTGACGTACACAAGGCGGCAAGGATCCCACGGCAACGCATGCAGGTTATATGACCACTCTGCGGTTTTGAGCGTGTCCTCGTTCAGCGTCCTCGAGACCAAGGCAGCGATGGTTTTCTTGAAACCTTGCTTTTCATTTGACGTTCCTAATTGTGCCACGCATTAGCTACCCAATAACCCAGCCTATACCAGCCTGACCAAATAACTTACGTAGATGATCGTGGTACCTATTCCAACTTTGCATGTGCATATCGAGATGCATGTATCTACATCAAAAGATTATATGAGTATGTGGCTTCATCAGCGAGGTGATTAGGTTTTACCTTCATAAAGGAGCCAAATATCACAACGACAACAATGACAATGAAAGCAGGATAACAATGAAACGCTAAAGATCATCACAAGCATTAGCACATAGATTGTCCATAAAAAGGATTATCCACAACGATACTTACCAATGGCTTTTGAACCCGCCAGCAATGAAAGAGTGATATGATGGAAGAAAGAGATGTGTGGGAGTAAAACGGTGGGCGACAACATCCATCTTGTTTATATCTGCATGGTGGGCGTGGGCATTTCCCGGATCACAAACAGGGAGAGAAGAGTGACAAAATGTCTGTTGAAGAGCTGATAGATAAGTGGAACCACCTTCACAAAGAGTCTTGGTGTGATTGATTGTCCATGCATAAATCAGGATCTGATAGACGACGTGGGCAACATCCATCATCCATTTCCAATCACAAATCAATTGCTGTGCTCAAATTTCACGTGATAAGGCGCTGGTCGAGAATGCTTGCGTGAGTCGTACGTTCCAGAAAGAAAAGTTGATGGTAGTTTGATCGATAAACATGGTTGACAAGCGTAAATGTTCCCGCCTGTGCGGATGATAAAACAGCTCCTTCACCGTTGTAGTGACCAGGCTCATCGTTGTTCCCATTCATCGTCTCCAAAGAAGATCGAACCCTGTATTCCCAACTCTCCAAGGATACGCACCAGCTTATCACGAAAAGAGCGCTTTGTTGTGCACTGATAATGTCAAATGGCCAAAAAGGTACAGGCTGGGAGTCAAAGTCAAGGAAGGATGAATACCCAAAGACGCACTACTTGATCAAGAACATATTCAATAGTAGTATCATCCATTGTTAGCACACATACACAGTAAACTGCTTTCCACTGAACTTGCCCTTTTCATATGCATGAAGACCTTTGTTGTTGGGTTACTGGAAACAGAGAACCAAGTGTAGTGTCATCCAGCCGAATGAAAAGCGCAATGAGCCAACGTCTTTGCGTTCGAATCGTTTCTGCTATACAAGCTAGCGCGTCAATGGAACAACGTCTACTGCAGCACTGGGGCTCTCAATGTACCTAATGCACCAAGAGTGCGGCGACATAGCAACGAACAAGAAGAGCGACGATATCACCATGGGGACCACATTTGCAGACGCACCGTATCTATGAACAATCAGCGCCATATCAATACCTCACAACCAGCAAGAGCATTACCTTGATGAAATGAGTTGAATGGGGTGAAAAGGAGAGGGAGAAAGAGAAGCGCTTGTCTCAAGTCGTGGAGCTGCTGGTCTCCAAATTAGCCAACCCCATTCGCCCCCACATCCAAACACACAACAACCCTTCATCATCACGATAGACAATATGACATGTAAATAAATAGTATCATCACCACGTACATCAATAGATGGTATTTTCGTATGATTCAACGACAGCCACTGCTTATTATCCAGCCCCAAGCATCATTCTTTTATAGGGGAAGGATTCTTCATGCACTCTCCACCAATAGGATGGCTCTCCAAGTCCTGCTCTCTCGGCTTGTGTTACACAACCAGGCACTTCTGTAGCCTTGGCTCTGATATGGGTGAGGCGATTGGCAATGAACACACCTCTTTACATATAGCATCACGCATACAGCATATGGAAAATATAAAGACGTCCATATCTCAAAACTTTACAATCAAACGTGGGGTCTTTAATAGAACAAAGCTGCTCGGCGGGGTCAAAGCGATCTTGTGTCAAAGTATGAAGTCGATCGTGGCCATTCCCAGATACACCCAATGTCGCCACCAGCCAAAAAATATTTTCGTCGTCGTCGAAAAAAAATTCAAGAGGTCGACCCGATTCCAATTTGGCTGGTGGCGACATTGGGTGAATCTGGGAATGGCCACGATCGACTTCATACTTTGACACAAGATCGCTTTGACCCCGCCGAGCAGCTTTGTTCTCATAAAGACCCCACGCTTCATTGTAAAGTTTTGAGATATGGATGTCTTTATGTTTTACATATGCTGTACGCGTGATGCTATATGAAAAGACGTCTTTGTTCATTGTCATCTAGCTAGAGCTAATACAGCCAAAGATGCAGAGGGACGTGTTTGTGTAATACATATGATTGGGTTGAATTGCAAGGGACAATGTATAATACTTTATGGATTATCTAGGATAAGGCATGCATTGCCAGCTAACAGGCACTTCCACCCAACACCAACTTTTGTCCACTCCATCATTATGGAACAACGCTCCATCTCCAGACATTCATTTCCGTGATTCAATTATCTTGATCCGAGCTGATTTGGTTGAGCTACGGTCAAAGAGAGATTAATCAATCCATACATCAGCATACATTCGAATGTCTCAGCTATTTAATCCTTGTTCGACCGTAACTCAACCAAATCAGCTCGGATCAAGCTATTTGAATTATGGAAATGCATGTCTGGAGAAGGAGCATCATTCCCATGCATTGGATTCCGCAACAATGCTTATTGGAGAGACGTGGCTGTTAGCTGCCCATGTATGACCTGAAAATGAGGTATGCGTACCTGTCATGCATCGTCCCTGAAGTCCGGACTTTTTAACTCAGTTACCTAAAGAGGTCCCTCTGCATCTTTTGCTCTGCCAGAGTCCACCTACTTGACAATGAACAAAGACCACTCTTCATATAGCATCATGATTACAAACATAAAGGTGCCTGTATCTCCAGACTTTACAATGAAATGTGGGGTTTTTATTAGAGCAATGGGCTCCGCTTGGCCAACAGCACCTTGTGTGAAAGTTTCACGTTCAATGTCGCAAACAGCCCAAAAAATATTTTTTGGTCGTCGTCGTCGAAGAGGTCGACCCCCTAGATCCAGTTTGGCTGGTGGCGACATTGCGAAATCTGGGATTGGCAAGCTCGATCGTGAAACTTTCACACAAGATGCTGTTGGCCAAGCCGAGCCGATTGCGCTAATAAAAACCCCACGTTTCATTGTAAAGTTTGGAGATACAGGCACCTTTGTGTTTGTAAGCGTGATGCTATATGACAAGTGGTCTTTGTTTAATGTAAAGTAGTATGGCTATAATAGAGCAAAAGTTGCAGAAGGTCGTGTTGTGTAACACAGCTACGTTTGCATGAATGAAGGGTCAATGTATATTTACTCTATGGATCATCTAGGAACAGGCATGTATTCCTAGCTAACGGCCACTTTTATCCAATCATCATTGTTGCGAGATCCACTGCATGGGAACGATGCCCCTGCTCTAGACATTCATTACCATGATTAAAGTAGGTTGATCCGAGCTGATTTGACTGAGCTGCGGTCAAAGAGAGATTACATCACTCTGGACATCAAGCACGCTCGATGTAGCTCAACCGATGTGATCTTGTGTGAGCGTAACTCAACCAAATCAGCTCGGATGAACCTACTTTAATCATGGAAATGAATGTCTAGAGCAGGAGCATCGTCCACCTACAATAGAATGCACAAAATGTGGGAATGCACAAAAGTGGCTATTAGCTGCCAATGTATGACATACAAGTGAGGGTTGCGTACCTTTCATGCATTGTCCCTGAAGTCCTGACTTTTTAGCTGAGTTACCCAAAGAGGTCCTTCTGCAACTTTTGCTCTATTATAGCCATACTACTTTACATTAAACAAAGACCACTTGTCATATAGCATCACGCTTACAAACACAAAGGTGCCTGTATCTCCAAACTTTACAATGAAACGTGGGGTTTTTATTAGAGCAATGGGCTCCGCTTGGCCAACAGCATCTTGTGTGAAAGTTTCACGTTCAAGCTTGCCAATCCCAGATTTCGCAATGTCGCTACCAGCCAAACTGGATCTGGGGGTCAACCTGTTCGACGACGACGACCAAAAAATATTTTTTGGGCTAGTTGCGGCATTGAACGCGAAACTTTCACACAAGGTGCTGTTGGCCAAGCCGAACCCATTGCTCTAATAAAAACCCCACGTTTCATTGTAAGGTTCGGAGATACAGGCATCTTTATGTTTGTAAGCGTGATGCTATATGAAGAGTGGCCTTTGTTCATTGTCAAGTAGGTGGACCTTGGCAGAGCAAAAGATGCAGAGGGACCTCTTTGTGTAACTGAGTTAAAAAGTCCGGACTTCAGGGACGATGCATGACAGGTACGCATACCTCATTTTCAGGTCATATATGGGCAGCTAACAGCCACTTTTCTCCAATCAGCATTGTTGCGGAATCCAATGCATGAGAATGATGCTCCTGCTCCAGACATTCATTTCCATAATTCAAGTAGCTTGATCCGAGCTGATTTGGTTGAGTTACGGTCGAACAAGGATTAAATAGCTGAGACATTCGAATGTATGCTGATGTATGGATTGATTAATCTCTCTTTGACCGTAGCTCAACCAAATCAGCTCGGATCAAGATAATTGAATCACGGAAATGAATGTCTGGAGATGGAGCATTGTTCCATAATGATAAAGTAGACTAAAGTTGGTGTTGGGTGGAAGTGCCTGTTAGCTGGCAATACATGCCTTATCCTAGATAATCCATAAAGTATTATACATTGTCCCTTGCAATTCAACCCAATGATATGCATTACACAAACACGTCCCTCTGCATCTTTGGCTGTATTAGCTCTAGCTAGATGACAATGAACAAAGACGTCTTTTCATATAGCATCACGCATACAGCATATGTAAAACATAAAGACATCCATATCTCAAAACTTTACAATGAAGCGTGGGGTCTTTATGAGAACAAAGCTGCTCGGCGGGGTCAAAGCGATCTTGTGTCAAAGTATGAAGTTCATCGTGGCCATTCCCAGATTTGGCCAATGTCGCCACCAGCCAAATTGGAATCGGGTCGACCTCTTCAAATTTTTTTTCGACGACGACGAAAATATTTTTTGGCTGGTGGCGACATTGGGTGAATCTGGGAGTGGCCACGATCGACTTCATACTTTGACACAAGATCGCTTTGACCCCGCCGAGCAGCTTTGTTCTATTACAGACCCCACGTTTGATTGCAAAGTTTAGAGATACAGGCACCTTTATATTTTACATATTCTGTATGCGTGTTGCTATATGTAAAGAGGTGTGTTCATTGCCAATCGCCTCACTCATATTAGAGCGAAGGCTACAGAAGTGCCTGGTTGTGTAACACAAGCCGAGAGAGCAGGACTTGGAGAGCCATCCTATTGGTGGAGAGTGCATGAAGAATCCTTCCCCTATTAAAGAATGATGCTTGGGACTGGTAGTAAGGCAGTAGCTGTTGTTGAATCATACGAAAATACCATCTATTTATGTACGTAATGATGATCCTATTTATTTACAAGTCATATTATCTACCATGATGATGATGGGTGGGTGAGCGGATGTGCTTAGTGTGATCTTGCCAGAGGGGGTTAATTTGGGGACCAGCAGCTCCACGACTTGAGACAAGCGCTTCTCTTTCTCCCTCTCCTTTTCACCGATTCACGGCATCTCATCAAGGTAATGCTCTTGCTGGTTGTGAGATATTGATATGGCGCTGACTATTCATAGGCAGGGAGTGTCTGCAAGTGTGGTCCCCATGGTGATATCGTCGCTCTTCTTGTTCGTTGCTATGCCGCCACACGCTTGCTATAACAGGTACATTTGAAGCCCAATGTAGCAGCGATCTTGTTCCATTGACGTGTTAACTTGTATAGATGGCACGATCCGATCGCAAAGACGTTGACTCATTTCGCTTTTCATTCGGCTCGACGACACTACACTTGGTTCTCTGTTTCCAGTAACCCAACAACAAAGGTCTTTATCCATACGAAAAAGGCAAGTTCAATGGAAAGCGGTTCATTGTGTATGTGTGCTAACAATGAATGATACTACTATTGAATAGGTTCTTGATGAAGTAGTGCGTCTTTGGGTATTCATCCTTCCTTGACTTTGACTCCCAGCCTGTACCTTTTTGCCATTTGACATTACCGGTGTTCTTCTCGTGATACGCTGGTGCATACCTTTGGAGAATTGGGAAGACAGGATTCAATTCTGCTTTTGAGAGGATGAATGGGAACAACTATGAGCCTGATCATTACAACGGTGAAGGAGCTGTTTTATCATCCGCACAGCCGGGAACATTTACGCTTGTGAGCGATGTTTATTGATCAAAGCGCCATCGACTTTTCTTCACGCAAGCATTCTCGACCAACGCCTTATCTCGTGGAATTTGAGCACAGCAATTGGAAATGGATGATGGATGTTGCCCACCTCGTTTATCAAATCCTGATTTATGCATGGACAATCAATCACACCAAGTCTCTTTGTGAAGGTGGTTCCAGCTACCTATCAGCTCTTCAACAGACATTTTGTCACTCTTCTCTCCTTGTTTGTGATCCCGGGAATACCCGCGCCCACCATGCAGATATAAACAAGATGGATGTTGTCGCCCACCTTTTTACTCCCACCCCCCATCTCTTTCTTTCATCATATCGCTCTTTCATTGCTGACGCGTTCAAAAGCCATTGGTAAGTATCGTTGTGGGTAATCCTTTTTATGAGCAATCCATTTGCTAATGTTTGTGATAATCTTTAGCGTTTCATTGTTATCTTGCTTTCATTGTCACTGTTGTCATTGTGATATTTGGCTCCGTCATTAAGGTAAAACCTAATCACCTCGCTTGATGAAGCACATACTTATATAATCTTTTGATGTAGATACATACATCCTGAGATGCATCTGCAAGGTTGGATTAGGTGACATGCTCTGATTCAGCCTGCACGGTGGTGATATAAAGGCTTCCCTACGGCGAAAGACTAGTTGGAGGAACGTTCACTTGTGCAAAGAAACGCTTACGGTGACCGAGATTCAAGCACTTTTTAAACCAGTGTACGGTGCTTTTCGATGAGAAATCGACACCAGAGGTTGCGCACTGGTGCTCAAGAAACAAGATCAATGACAACAGCATAGACCTATTGAGACAATGGGGAGAGCGTCGAAGGGGGATTATTAGCCGATGATGTGTACGTCTCTCCTTATGCAGCTTACCAGCAAATGAGAAAGAGGGATCTAGACAACATGTTTACAATATCATGAAATCGTACGAGCGGTTGGCACAATTCAAGGTATGTAAAAGTCGCTTCAAAGGATCATTTTTATGCTGACAATCATACTTTAATAGATATGATATCATATACCCCGCCATTACAAGCAAGATGTCGCTTATTGTTTTGTTGTCGCTGGCTTGACGACAGAGTTCTGATGATCTCTATCATCATATCTCTTTCAAGCTTGGCTACAGTACATGACTGTACTACGTGACCGAACGCAGCCATTCACGAGTCGATCTGACGGTGATGATAAAGATCACAGGCCTTGAGGACAGCGACATCCAAACCGACTTAGGAATGCATCTGGGGAAGTTACCAAAACTCTCTCATTTGAAGATATCACGCGCCATTTTTATTCCGGTGACAACAACATTCGTACAGAGTGTCCTTCACCATTCTCCAAATATTGCTTATTTGAGTATTGGTGGAGGTACAGAATTCATCGCCTTATCCAATGGTCAATTCGCCATACATGCTCTGCCCTCCAGTACAACGCGAATGAGAGGGCGTTAAGCACACGCATCAAATTACCTATCGTTGTCACACGAGCATTTCCCGGTTCGTGAAGGTGCAGATTTCACACATTGGGAGTATGGCGGCCAATATTGGATATGATGCAATCAACAAGATCGGTGATGCGATTGTTGACGATTTATACATTTTGCGATGAAGACGCTGGTGACGAAGATATGATGATGACTTCGACATGGACACAATCGAATGGGTCAAAAGAGCTGTTTGGCGAAATATCAAATACCCACGATACATTGACCCAGCATCAACAAGAGTAAGCATTATGATCTTATGATACGTACTACTATATATTGATAAATACATAATTGTAGAGAGGCGGCATTCTATATCGATCAAGGTATCGTAGGGATATCGGCGAGGTTTTTGCCTCAGTGATTCCTCTATGTATCATGTCGGACCATGGATGCCTGGAAGGGATGGGGTATATGGGCATAGAATTGATTGATGCTGTACGGTGTGATGATTAGTTTGGATGATGGCATACCCATTTACGATCAAGTACATACGCCCCCAATACAAGCGATGGAAAACGACCAAGCAAGTGATTGACCAGCAACCAGATGGAAAAGGAAGCATAATACCAGCACCGATCACATGGTGACTCTTTTCAACCAACATACGTACTGGAATTTGCAAGCTCTACATTGGATGAATGGATGCAATCAAGTGCAAGGAGAAATGTTGCTTTGCTTACTACTTGAAGTGTCGCCAGCAGGAAGGATGGATCATGTCACATGGATACGGATGAGGATGATGTTGGATTGGATGGCATTCATGGGTGATGTTGAAATACTCAAACCAAAGGCAGCAATTATCGTGCAATCATGGATATTGATGACGGCAGCAACCAAGGATACCCGTTGACTCTATGTAGTATCTTATTCATTTAGCAATGTCGTTCAACCACCATTTGATAAAAGTCGATCTCTTTTTCTGTATCGCGCACCAAAAGAACATGTGCAAATAATTATCTTGTATTTATCTGTTGTAGCAGCAATAGGTCGGATGTGAATGCAATGATTTGTAGTAGTATGTGAGGAGAGTAAATGCACAATGGGTGTATAAGATGGGAATCCATGATGGGGGATAACAAAAGGTGAGGATGGTGGGAAAAAAGTTTGTACACGAAGATATGAATTAAATAAAAAACAAGTTAGGGTGATGATGAATGTGCATCAGCAGCAAGTCCAGTAACGTCGGTATACATTTGTAGTGCATGTAGCAGATGAGATGGGTCCAAGTCGATGGCTTCACCAAGTTTTTCCAAGACATGAGCAAAATGGCCCATCTTTTGTAGATACAAGGCCGAGACTGCATTCTGTAAAGAAAAGTTTAGTAACCATCCTATGTTGATACTTTTGGAAGAATAAAAACTTACCTCGATTCGAGTAACAAAATTCTCCATCAATAAAAGCAACTCATCATCGGTTGCCTCGTTCATGATATGACTCTCCACCATACGTTCGATAGCCGTTTCGGAAGCAACACGTGTGGCCGATGTCATGTTGGGTAAAAGGTCCACCATAACGGGAGGTCGACTGATCACATGGCCCGTAGTAAGACTTTCCAAACGCGTGGCCAAATTGGATAATGAACACACCATGACTGGATCAATGGATCGATTCACAGGTCGAGTTGCTGCTGCCGGTGCCTTGTAACCAGAAAATTCAGCTTCCAAATTCTGTACAGCTGTTCGGCCACCAATATCCTCCACTTCTTCGGCGGGAGAAGGCACACGGGATGGTTCAACAGATGTATCACCTTCCAATCGAGGAGACGTTGTTCTTGACGTGTCCGCTGTAGCAGCAAGACGTGGGGATGAAGGTGTCCTTTTGGCAACTTGTTGTTGTTGTTGTTGTGGTTCATCAAAGATCATTCGACCAGCCAATTGCTTGGGATAGACAAAGCTGAGCATTTCGGGTGTTTCGAGACCTTTGAGACGACGCATGCCTAATTCCATCACCCTGAATCCAAGTCGTTTGAGTTGCTGAATATCACGATTCACAAGGTAATTGCTGGTAGGTGAAGTGCTGTTATCGCCGCCACTACCCGCTGAATCATTCTCATCAAGCATCGTAGGACATAGGTGTTTCAATGCTGCCACCACATCCGACGAGACACAAATTTGGCCACCATCCGCAGCATTACAAATACGGCTTGCCTTGTTAACAACAGGTCCAAAATAATCCATACGGCTGGTGATGGGATTGCGTTCGAATACAGGTGTACCCCAATGGATACCCATACGCACTGAAAGACCACGATAAAGCATGACGCCATCCTTGTCAATCTCACGACCTTCTTCACTTGCCAAGATACCCACAGGCCAATCAGCCTCCAAAAGTTGCAGCTGCACTGTAAAGCACCAAAGCAACGCTGATGTGATGTTTTGAAAACACACCATAAATGCATCTCCTTCGGTCTTGACTTCATAGCCACCCACGCTGCGTAATGTACGTCTCATCACTGCATCATGGATTTTGATAGCCGATCGCATGTTCTCGGGTTGTGTATCCCATAATGCTGTTGAACTCTTGATATCCGTAAACACCAATGCAACTTGATTGATGGGTGGTGGTACTTCTCTATCCAAACGTGCCAATGTCTAGATATAAAAAAAGCGATTAGATTATCTTTCTATTGCAATAAAAGTTGAAAACAATGACTTACCGAATCACCAGGACTCTCTTCTTTACCACGTCGTTTGTTTTTACCAAGGATAAGACCACCAGGGCCAAGGGGTACATCATCCAAGAGCATACCTGCTGCATCCGCAGCTGCACCTCCACGACCGAGTGCTCTAGCGTATCGTAATCGAGTGTCGCGTTTATCAAATAAATCACCAACATCAATGATCATAACCATGAGATCCTTTTCGGCACCATAGGTGATAGCAAAGTCACGTAGCTTTTGAGCTGCAGCCATCAAATCATCCTTTTCAGTCCTTGCGACATCGACGGCTGTTTGATAATTCATGCGTTCCCAAAGGCCTTTGGAGGCCATAATGACAAATTCATCGTTCTCTGTCAATTCAATGGTGGCCACGTAAGGATTGGCATTCATCACAGGGATCATATCAAAGTAGCCAAATCCACGAGAGACTCTATGTTCACCATTCAATTTGCCCGTATTGGAAACATAGCCGCCTGCTTGATGAATACGTGCAATTTCAGAAGGATTGAGCGCAATATGCTTGTGTGTGATTTCAGAGGCTTGACCATTGTTGCGAGAAATCACCGCCATGGCATCACCCACATTGGCTACAAACAACTTGGTGCCTGCAATGTAGCAAACAACAGCCGAGGCACCGGTATCCTTGTCCTCGATCAATTCATTGCCCAGGCCCTTTTCCATAGCCAAAAACGAGCGTCGTAGCGCACTGACCACCGTATCATCGGGTTTGAGCTTGGAAAGTTCGGCTTCCACATGTGATGTCAAGCTGTCATTCAAATACTTTGCCAATTTGCTGCCTGTACGTGAACTCTTGCGACCATCAAAAAGACCAAAGATGCATTCGTCGTCCCTGTTTCGGAAACGTGGCATCACCAAATCCCAAGTACCAAGATGTTCATTGGATCCAACCCAATCAGCTACACCATACGCCATATTGTTGACTTCGGAAGGTGTCGTACGTACACGTCGATCAGATGATTCTTCGGGAATCGATACGCCCAATATAGTAACATCCATCAATCCAAGCATGCGTAACCGTGTCAATGCACTGAAATCCGCCAAGTCCTTTTCCTTTGGGCTATGTACATCGGGATGTGTCTTTTTGATCTCCAATCGTTTGTTGCCTGATAGATTAAGGAATTTTAGGCTCAAATTCCAATTCCTAAAAGAAATGTGTCAACATGTTGTCAATAGCTTGATGCTCTCCCCCCCCCCAAACTTACCAATTCCAATCATAAGGCCAATTGGCAATATTGTACTTTAGGACATTGTTACCAACATCCAGCACAAGAAGCTTTCTCAACTTCCCAATCTCGGCAGGAAGGGTCTGGAGCTTGTTGCCATTGACCGCCAATACACGCAAGTAGCTTAGCTTTTCAATATCGTCGGCAGGTAATGATGTCAAATGATTTCCCGAAAGATAAAGCTCGTACAAGTGTTGATGGCACAAGTGTTCAGGTGGGATCTCATCCAAATCGTTAAAGGATAAATTCAGTGTGCGCAATTCCAGGAATAGCATCAAGGGTGACCAAATATCATTCGTGAGTCGATTGTCACCAAGGAATAGTTTTCGAAGTGATAAAGACAAAGGTGGTGGATGATTGCGAGGACTGGCGAAGAATGAAGGTGGATTGAAATTGGGTGGTGATTGCATATTGCTTGTTTGTGGACTTTGAGAATCATCCATACTTCGTTGTTGACGATGCTTTGATAAAATAGCACTGCGTCCTGCTCCTCCTCCTCCTCTTCCTGTTGTAGTAGTTGCTGTAGCATCACCAGCACCAGGCACAGTGCCTTGACCTGAATGCTTTAGGCTTTGTAAAGTGATAGGATCAGCTGCACCACGCTCTGCACCTGCTATGGTTGCTGCTGCTGCTGCTGCTGTTTGAGGTGGCATGTTGGGAAGTTGCAATGCTGAACCAGGTACTGAAAATGGCTCTGGGAAGGTCTCCAATAGATTGGATGAACAATTGAGCGTCTGCAATGATGCACAAAGCCATATTTCTTTGGGTAATTCCTTCATGTTGTTGTTTTGTGCATGCAATGTCTTGAGCTCAAGTAGACTTGATATCTCAGAAGGGAGCGAATCCAAAAAGTTGTTTTGCACCGAAAGTCGAAGCAATCGTCTCAATGCGCCGATACTGGAAGGGATCGAGTTGAGCGTATTATTGTCGAGAATCAATTCTTCCAATAATGTCGTGCTGAGAAATACATCTTCTGGTAATGATGTGAGCATACAGCTGGAAAGATCGAGATTTGTCAACATGGATCCTTCATAGCTGCAAGCAATAGGGGGTGGAATGCCCGTAACAGACATGGCATGGCCTTCAGCAGGTCGACTACTCGATTCACCAGCCAAATTGAATTGTGTCAAATGGTTCTTGATCATCTTTAGCTGACGCAGGTTCTTGAACTCGGATCTCACAATGCTGATGGCATTGTATCCCACAAAGAGAATCTCGAGCTTAGGTAGCTTTGACAATACATCGAGAGAGGTGATATGGTTTTGTCGTATGTCCAACTCTTGTAGATTTTCAAGTCGAGCAAAGCTGGATGGAAGGCTGCCTGTCAAACGGTTGGCGATGGCAAAGAGCCATACCAAATTCTTCAAATTGCCGATCTCTTCGGGAAATGATTGAATGCGATTGAAACTGATATCAAGATACGTAAGGCTGGTGATCTCGCAAATGATTTGTGGGAATGTTTGAAATGCATTGTTGGATATAAAAAGCATGGTGAGATGCTTGAATGTCTTGAAGGATGTTGGAAGCGTCTCAAGTCGATTGTTGAAGGCACGTAACGTTTTCAACCCCGTAATTTCTTCCAAGTGAGCATGATCCAGGTCACGTAAACGATTGCCAGAAACATTGAGATGTTCCAAACCACGAACATAGCGAATCGATGGTGGTACAGCCATGTACTCATTATTGGCGAGCCATAGCTGCTTCAAATGGCGGCACATTTGAATGAAATCCACAGGAATATCCATATGCACGTTCTTTGATAAGTCGAGTGAGATGATACGAGAAGCGTACTTGTACAGAGAGATGGGAATAGTCTGGATATTGCGTGCTTGGAGATCAATGTTGTGTTGATTCTCATTATAGTCCACTGCTTCATGAATCATTTGATCCATATTGGGGCCGAAAATGTAGCGTACAAGATATGAATTGTCTTCTCGACCCACATCCTCGATCCGATCCTGCTCCGTGTATCCCATTTGTTCAAGCAACGTCTTTTGAATCTGAATAGGCCGTTCATGGGGTTGAAGGACACGCTCTATGATCTCTTGGTCAGCTGACACACATCTATAAATACAGTCGATCACTTACCGAGTTTCTGGCGTTTAATCACGAGACTCAGCTTACTGAGATCATGCATGAAAAATTTGCTTGCAAGCTTTTGAACAATCTCGCCGGCCGTCACTGTCAAAGGGAGTTGCAATGTCGCAAAAGTGCCATCCATACGAAAGATGCGAATGAAATACTATCCATATTCCCCATGTTAAGTTTTGATGGAACCTTACATGCATCATCCTCCCTACTTACGTTTCTCTTTCTCAATTCGTATCTTGTCGATTCAGCTAATGAGAGCGTATCATCATCCGCATCATCATCCACTGATTTCCTTGCTGTGTTTTCATGTGGTTGAACAACACCCCAACTATCAGGTGGAGCCCAATACTCGGAGGACTCTTGGTTCTACTCAAATAATTCAATATTTCGTCATCGCTCCTTCTGGGGGGGGTAGATAACTTACGGGTGGATGGCCGCTTGTGGGATGCTGTGATTGCATGTGATAATAGTGCTCTGGGTTGATGATTCCTTCCATGGACCCGAAATCTTGATCGACGTATACTATTCATAAATCAATCAGCCCCCATGTTGTATCATTGTTGTTGTTATCAACGTACAGTCAAAGTTATCCTATAATGCAATCCATGTTAGCCTTTGGTTATTGCTTTCGACGCGCGAGGGACACATGCCTTTGATTTGAATCCACTGTCAGAGCGTGTACTTTTGGTAAAACTGGAAACGCTGCCATCCGATCGTTCACGATCCTTGCCCTTCCGATACCCATACGATGGTGATTTACGATGACAGAATGGATTACTACTGCCGCCAGACGATATGCTGCCATGAACAGTGTGATAAATGGATCGATCATCAAAGTTGGACGTATTATCTAATGGATGGGGTTGTCGATAATCAAAGTCATAGGATCGCTTATGTCGATGTCGTGGAGTAGCTGTACTGCTGCCATGCAAAGTAGTGGTGGAGGGTGATTGTGATAGAGTTGTTGGTGGACCTAATACAAAGTCAATGTCTCCTTCCTTTCCTCCTCCTCCAACAAAATAAAACAATGGCTACATACCTTTCTTTCTTCCAAAGCGAAATAAAGTCTTCTTTTTGTCCTTTGTTGGAATATTGGAATCATACGCTAAATCATTAAAAAGGAAATCAATAACATGATGAAAAGAGACACATACACAAACACTTACATGGATGATGATGATGATGATGCAATGAAGAGGTTCCACTATCATAATCACTTCCTGAAGCACTTCGATGATGTCCTCTGGTATTGTTGTTGTTGCTACTGCCACCACCACCACCACCACCACCACCGCTTAATGTTGTTGAAGAGACGGATCCACTCAATGTAGGTGGTGATGGTTGACAGTGGAAAGGCACCTGACGGCCAAAGGTTGTTGGATCTTCTACAGGTCGACCACTTGCATGTGATGAGGATGATGTTGTTGTTGGTATCGTGGGTCGTTTAGGTTTGTTGCTATTGTTGCGTGCTCCTGTAGTATTGCCATGGTGTCGAGAAGCACCGGGTAACATTGCAAACGAAATGGTCTGTGCGCAGGCAATACGCGAATGATGATGAGGACGACAAGTTGTACGATTGGATAAACGTCGGCGTGTTTTTCAATGTCGAGCGCGTATGTTGAACCGGAAGAGAGATAAAGAAGGGAGAACGTAATGGCAGTTGTGAATGAAAGCGACACAAAAGAAGAGAGGAAAGCTGTGCAAAATAGAAAGAGAGAGAGAGAGAGAGCTCTCGTTAATGGGCTGTCTGGGTTCGCATTGGAACAAGAGGAAAGACCCTTTTACCTTTCAATGGCGAGTGTCGTTTCTCAAAGAGATGCAATGGGGGAATAAATCGGTTCACACTCAAAGGAGCGACTGGGATGGGGGTGGGGTGAAAGAACAAGAAGAGAGAAAGAGAGAAAGAGAGCTGTCAGTCGTGTGTAGCAACGGATGGCGGGCAAACTGGGAAAGAGTTTCACAACGATGAGGCTCCGAGCAGCAACAAGATTTATTATGCTTCTCACTTATTGTTGGAAAAAGAAGGGATTCCCTTTCTCCTTGCATTGTCTCTCTCCCAAAGCCGCGCGCTCTGCATCTCTTGGTAATACTCATGTATAAATAAATGCACATGCATATGGATGCATACTTGACACTATTCCTAGGTGCGTCATCATCATCCTCTGGATCATAATGAGCCCTGTTCTTTCTGTGGGAAACGGGAATTTGCAGACTGGACCACCAGTTTGGTAAGCAAGCCCATGTTGTTACGCAACATTGGCTCATATTGTTAGTTTAGGATACACCATATTGCTGCTTCATGACATGAGACTCCATACAATCCACTCCACGTTTACAAGCAAGGTTATTGTTGAACGATTTGAACTTTACATAATATGTACACGCTGTGCAAGGGGAAGCTTATGTAATTGTACAACTTTTCAGCTATCTGCAGAAAGCAAAATCCTTGGTATCTTGTTATCGTATGTGCCACAAACATTGGCAAGTAGAGGAATATCATCCGTGTTCACTCTAAGTTATCCGGTACAATCAGCCCTTTGATGTCGTCATCTCCTCTCTTCTTTCCTTACCCAATATCAGCAACGATCTTCCCCAAATCATTGATAGGATCAGCATCAGCAGTGACAAGCCATTCAGTAACACTCTCTTGCAAGAACAAGCTCTTTAGATACACCATTTGTAATCCATCCTCAAACAAATCGATAAGCTGCGTGAATAAAATAAAAGAAAGTTAATGAGCGTGGGATTAGAGGGGGCAGCAAAAGTCTAACCTCATCTGCAGATGCACCGGTCCCATGCTTTTGTTTGATAGTCGTCAATAACTCATGGATCATACTTGAGTGAGAAAGTAACTGCCATTCTTTGGCCAAAGTGCTATGATCTTTCGTAAATAACCCTTCTTTCGTTTCGATCCTCAAAAGTCTTACTGCTTGTCTGATGATGATGTTGTTGTTGCATCGAGATCAGCTGCTGATTGTTGCATAATACGGCATTGGCTATTACAAAAGGTAAGCGCCATTGCATGTTTTCCTTTAAAAGCCAAACTTACAACTTGTTCGTATCAATGATTAGGCATGCCGCATCCGTGACACCATCCGACAATGTAAATTGTTGAAGCATGTTTTTAAGATCAGCCTCCACTTGATGAGCAAAGGTATCCGTGGGTACACCCATCAATACGAAATCAGGCTTGTAAACTTCACAAAAGGTAGCCATCAAGGATCGTCCATAGGATTTTGCATAAAGGGTATCTGCTCGCTCGGTGGTACTTTCACCTTCTTCTTGCACTTGGGTAATATCGGGTATCATGCGATAAATGGATGATCTAAACAGTAATGACATGATCAGCTTTGCTATTATTATCTTTTTCTTTTTGCTTACTTTGGCATTGAAATGGAACAGGTGCCTGATGCGGATACCACGGGTGCTGGCTCGTCGTTGCTACTATTGCTACTACTCCATCGAGCTGTTGGTGGCCTTGTTCTTGATTCCATGATAGGATGATCATTGGCTGTAGACCATTGATGATGATGATGAAGATGAGCGGTCGAAGAACCAAAAGAAGTGGAGCTGCGATTATCTGCAATTGATTCAGGTGATTCGGTACTGGCACCACCACCAACACCACCATCTTGCGTACGAGGTATAGCAATCGATTCCACATCCGTCGTTGAGCCAACAAGTTGCTTTACAATCTTATCTTCAAGTCGAGAGGCATACGTGTTATCCATTTCTCGCTCATGACTGAAAATGTTGCCTGAATCCGATTCTGAACGTGTCTCCAAGTTCTCATAGACTTCATTGCACCGGATAAGATAGGTCAAAATGTACAAGATACGCCGTACGAGGCTGACGTTTTTGCCGACCACGATGGTGCGTGTGATTCGACCGGGACTTCCAACGAATCCATACAAGTCGCTGTAATTCAATTCCAACTTAATGCATTGTTGACTTTTTTATGCCTCCTCATCCACTCTCACCTCAACTGGGCCCATAATGGATCATAATTGCCATGCCTACAATTGATATTCTTATGTGCCTTCCTGTTAGCGACTTTACTGAAGGTGTATGTATATACACACATATACCTTGAAATCGCCTGGCGGGACCACTGTATGTACCCAAGACAAGTGAAAAGTCAATACAGCGGTGACGAGGGTCGATATGAAATGGTGTCGGCTTTCAGTATTGTACTCTCCAATGAGATAGGCCAATTCTTTAAAGAGCATTTGCCCATACTCTGATCTTCGGTGTGGAAACGTTGACATGTTGAGCCAAAGAGGTTCTTGTATTCGAGGAGTACCATAAAGATCATAGAACGCCCGTTTGAATTGAATAACCGCATCCATCATTGCTTGTTCATGCTGAAATATCCCTGGTTCAAGGTAGAGTGCCCCATTCTTCAAGCGCCGAGGCTACCAAGATGGGTGAGTCAATCATTTCTTAAACTCGCATTGCAATTTCGTGGTGTTTACCTTTACCTGCTGCGGACTATCATTGTTACGCAAATGGTTGTTCAAAAGACGAAACGTGGATGCTTGTAGCTGATGCAAATGATTCTCGATCAAGGAAAAATGCGAAAAGATGAAATCAAACAAGTTCTTGTTCTTGTCATCGAGCGTAATGATCAGAGCGACGGCATATTTTACAGTCTTGGTACCATGTTGCATAGTCTATGTATAATACATGTTGTTACTACAATGTAGCATGAATGATGGATGATGATTACATACCCCGCCGCTGCCGCCGCCGCCATTGACATGCGTTGCTGTTGATGTTGATGGTGCACCAATGGGTGTTGTGGATAGATCTGCCATAGCATTGGGTAAAGGCATAGGTCGAAAGATACCATCTTCCATGCTCGTTTGACTGAATCGTCGTGACCGTTTGCTATGAAATGATTCTCTGGAACTCGAACGTAGACCAAACGTGGAAGGATAGAAAGAATAACCAGAGTAATGGCTCTTATCATCATCGCTTGATATCTCGGAGGCATTATCATCCAATGACATGGACAAGGTGGATACGGAGCGTTTGGCATATGGATCGGCGGTGATGGTGGTAGGAGGGGCTGTAGCTGCATAATGAACTGAAGAAGTGGTTGACCAATCACTGTTGATGGATGAGAATGACGCTCTACGCATTGCATCCGAATCTTGTGTGTTGAGCGTGAATAACTTGGAGAGCACGATTTGTTGATCCTTGTCTCGTTTGTAATGCACTTTGGTGTTCATTCCCTTGTAGGCGAGAGGGGCAGTGCCAAAGATCATATCTCCAATCAAATCCAAACGACGATTCACCTGATGATGATGATGATCATGGTTAACATGTATATAAATAGAATGATAATAATAGCTTCCTTACTTGACGAGGATGATGATGACGATGATGAGGTGATGATGATGATGAGAGAGGATGATCATTGAGTGGTAAAGAAGGTGATACCATGCGCATGCTTGATGGCCGACATTCAGTACGACGGTCGTATCCAAAAAGGGCATTGGACCGACGCCCATTATGAAACTCGTCGTTGCCGTTCCACGAACGAGCGATACCAGCTGCGTTTCTCATTGAATTGCTGCTACTGCTGCTACTCTTTTTGGCAGGGACAATGGGCGATGGGGCTAATCCGTGGCATGAATCGTATAGAATGGTCTTGTTGGCATCACCGGCATCCTGGCAGAGGAGAATACGCACTTGACCATCAGCTAATGGACTCAATGACCACCTGGGCTGCTCATGTTGGTTGCTTGTTTCATATCATTGTTGTGTCTACTCACGGTTCTGGTTCTAATAATAGACGTGTGTAATTCTCTTCAGAATCCCTCGACGATTTGGAGCGAAAGAGTCGTTGCAACATTGAATGGAGGAGTCAAAAGTAGTAACAAGCAGGTTGGTAGAGTTGCCTGAGGGCATTAAAGCAGCAGCTCACTGAGAGATCTTGTGACGCTCACACACACACCCTTTTAAAGGCCATCTGTCATTTCCGAAAGACGACTACTACTACTTTGTTTGCTTGACTATTTGAAACAACATCCACTTTTTTTACCCGCGCTATCATTCAAGACGCCATTGATCCACCTTTTCTTTCTTCATCCATGGAAACACGACGCAAAAGTAAGTCTACACCCATATGTATTGTACTATACTAGCTTGGAAGCTGACATCAAAAAAATAGGTCAAGATTTGCTCCATAAAGCTTTATCAAGTGGGCAAGATAATGGAGGACAAGAAGGTAATCATGTCTATTATGTCTTTTATTAATATTCATACAACCTTTATTAGATCTCGCTGATCTTGCAAAAACCATCGAGGAGGCCATATACGAACAACAAGATTGCCAAGTAGATTCAGCATATAAAGAGACGATTCGATCACATATTCTCAACCTCAAAGACAGTCGAAATCCTCTAAAGGATCAGGTGTTGAGCGGGCAAGTGGATCCTGTGGAATTTGCTGCCATGGTATGTTGTTGTATATATACGCATGAATGAAATCGGGATATGTAATGACGATGGTACCGCTGTAGACTGCTAGTGAGATGGCAACGGCTGATAGGCGACGATCCAATGAAGAATTGAGGAGGTCATCTTTACAAGCATCCATGGGTTACACCGCTGATAATAGACCAAAACATCGAGATCTCGAAGGAGAGGAATCCTAGTAGCATGCAACGTGGCGGTGGGCTTTATAGGATAGGTTCACTACTGGAAGAAGCGCATTCATTGTAGTAATAGTCGTAGCTAGTTCTATTGTTGTACCCAGTATGAATATCAATGCATGTCTTCAGCCATCTTTGGGGGGCTTTGATTTTGCACATGATCACCATGCTATATGCACGTTATGTTGTAATTCCCATGTCATTGATGAGCGGAGGAAGAGGATGAAGGAGGAGGAGGGGTATCTTGATCCCTGTCAAAAAGTTACCCCAGGAGAAAATTTCAAGATCAATGATCAGGGTTATTGTTTCATGGGTAACAATGAAGGCGATGAGGATGAGGATGATGCCCAAAAAAGAGCTGAAACCCTTCCGCTGCTCTATAGATTAATTGCAAGAGAGCGAGGATTTGGATGAAGCATTGCTTTCACTTTTTTTGTCACACACACACCATGCACATTTCCAAAGTGATAGCTCTTGTGGCACTTGGTGCCAGCACTGCTTCGGCTCAATTGACGGGCAGTAGCATTCTTGAAATCCTCAACACGACCCAACTCTCACCTGCTACCAAGTTTGTGGACTTGTTGACATCCAAGCCTGAATACAACACCATCTTGCAATTGTTGTCACAGCCTGGCAATCATACGTTGTTTGTTCCTTCAGATCAAGTTTGGGAACGTATGATGGAAAGCTCATCATCTTCATCGGGTGGTACTTTTGGTGGCTCTGGTGGCGGTTCGGGTGGCTCTTTTGGCGAATCACCTATGGCTTCAAATTACCCTTGGGGCACTGGTAGCGGTAGTGGTGGTGGTGGTGGATCATCATCCCCTACAAATATGCCATCTTCACAGCAACCACAACAACAAGAACAAGAGCTGGATCAAGAAGATTATTATGATGATGATGCCAACCCTTGGAGTATTGAGGCTTTCAGCAGATGGATTAAATTGGGTACCAAGGACATCCATATTGCCCAAAGCCAACAACAGCCTGGTCAAGAACAACCAAATCAACAGCAACCAGGCCAACAGCAACCTGGCCAACAGCAACCAGGTCAAAATGGTGGCGGTGGTACTGGTCAACAACAGCCTGGTCAACAACAGCCTGGTCAACAACAACCAGGTCAACAACAACCAGGCCAACAACAACCAGGCCAACAGCAACCAGGCCAACAACAACCAGGCCAACAGCAACCAGGCCAACAACAACCAGGATCTTCAAGCAGTGGTGGAAATGAATCAATGAATCCATTTATGCAAGGACCTTTGGCTAATTACACTGTTGAGGACATCATCCAATATCACTTGTTGAATGGCACCTATCTTTTGAAGGATCTTCAAGAAAATACAACGGTTGTTTCCACCATGGTGACCAACAACACCCTTGCATTGAATGGTCAACCTTTGCCTCTCTTGATCATGCGCAACGAAACTGGATCCAATAATCAATCCCAACAGCAAGGTGGTGCAGGTAGTGGTGGTTCTATGACAATGTCTTCGATGATGCAGCAACCAACCATGTCGTCTTCTATGATGCAACAACAACCTTCAAGCCAACCAAGTGGTGCAGGTGGCATGAGCATGGGATCACCTCAAGCTTCTCAACCCATGCAAAGCCCTACAAATCAACCCAGCTATCCTACTCAGCAACAGCAACAGCAAGATGATGGTGGTAGCGATGATGGATTTTCATGGTACCCTTCACGAATGGCTGTACGTCAAATCTTGCAAGCCCAGCAACAGCAGCAACAGCAAATGACCAATTACACTGTTGGCAACGGCCTTCAATTTGCCAACGTGACATTGTATGATATTGTTGCTTCCAATGGTGTCATTCATGTGGTGGATGATAGTACGTATACTATTCTACATACATTGACATACTTCAATCTTTGCTAATGCATCCTTTTTTATAGTCATGATTCCACCTCCAAAGTCTTCTGAAGCTCTCCAAAATGTTTCCAGCATCTCCCAATTTGATCTTTTTGTGCAACATGCGGGTAACTTTGCATCACAGCTTGATTATGCACCTAATGTAAGTAATACCATCATGAGTATGACATGTTCCCTTGTCATTAACAGCCTATTGTTTTAGGTCACCATCTTTGCACCTAGCAACCAAGCTTTGCAATCTGTGAATTTGAACAATATGGATAGCAACACTATCTCGCAATTGGTTGCTGGTCATATTGTACAAGGCGATGTAATCTATTCCACCAACGTGACCAATACTACAGGTAGCAGCAGCGGCAATGGTGGTATGGGTGGCTCTGGTAATGGTGGTAGCGGTACTGGTCAACAACAACCCGGCCAACAGCAACCAGGCCAACAGCAACCAGGTCAACAACAACCAGGTCAACAACAACCAGGTCAACAGCAACCAGGTCAACAGCAACCAGGTCAAAATGGTGGTAGCGGTACTGGTCAACAACAACCAGGTCAGCAACAACCAGGCCAACAACAACCAAATCAACAGCAACCAGGCCAACAACAACCAAATCAACAACAACCAGGTCAAAGTGGTGGTAGTGGTACTGGTCAACAACAACCCAATCAACAGCAGCCACAACGTAGACAACAACAACCTGATCAACAACAACCAGGTCAACAACAGCCAAATCAACAACAGCCTGGTCAACAGCAACCAGGTCAACAACAACCAGGTCAACAGCAACCAGGTCAACAACAACCAGGTCAAAATGGTGGCGATGGTACTGGTCAACAACAACCAGGCCAACAGCAACCAGGTCAACAGCAACCAGGTCAACAGCAACCAGGTCAACAACAACCAGGTCAACAAGGTGGTAGCGGCACTGGTCAAGGTCAACAGCAACAAGGTTTCGAAGTGCAATCAGTTGCAGGCCAGCCACTTATGCTTCAAGCTATCAATCAAACGGCATTTTCAGGTATGATTATAGGAAAGGTCCTCAATCAAAAACGATCATATTAAGAAAAATGGGTGTTCTAGTTAATGGTTCTCAAGTCATCCAACCCAATATTTTGACACAAACGGGCGTCATTCATGTTATTGATCAAGGTATGTGTCCTTTGTTGTAGCACTTGTAAGTAAAATGGTACTAAAATGTGATTGCAATAGTGCTTGGCATGAATCAACAACAACAGGGTGGCTCTGGTCAAGGATCACAACAGCCACAACAAGGTGGCGGTTCTGGTAATGGCCAAGGATCCCAGCAACCACAACAAGGTGGTGGCTCTGGTAGTGGTCAAGGATCCCAACAACCACAACAAGGTGGTTCTGGCACTGGTCAACAACAAGGTGGTCAAACACAGCAACCACAACAAAACCCAACACCTTATCCCGAGTCTCCATTCCAGCAGTAAATGCAACGTTAAAGCCTAAAGTATAATAATTCATTCCATTACAAGAAGCAACCTTAATAAATTTGGTAGTAATATTGATACTCTTATCATGTTGGCCGTTGATCCTTTAAGCTACCACCCATATGAGGTCTCATTTACATTGCTCATCCTCAACACCCTCCCATAAAACGTTGTAGGTTATGTATGCATTTAATTGTGATTGAATCGGGCACATAATAGCATGTGATTGATTGATAGCAATTTACAATAAGTGATTGAGTGTCGTCGTATAAAGGATTTCTTTTCGAATATAGAAAAGATGACAGCTTCTCGCTTTCGAAACAAAAAGGGCGATCGTCTTGTAGTGCAAATATGCAAGTCCTGCAAGTGTGTGAAACAATGATGGGCGTGGCAAATGCAGCTGAGTCTGCAAGCAGCATGATGAACACGCGCCTAATTCTTCTGTTACGTTGTACCTCTTTTCCCTTTCTCCGTGAACGTCCGTTTCAAGCATCAACACACACCCACACCCACACACAATGCCAGCTTCCGATCTAGATACAGACACTCAAATTGAGACATCCTCGTCTGCTCTCATCAAGAGTAAGTTCCTAATCTGCCTCATGGGGGTCAACTCGACGATTGATTGACACTAGAGATGCTGCTGTTGCTGTCATAGATATCATTGAAGACCTCTTTTCATACAGCACGGTCCGCTGGAGACGCATATTGGAGTACTACTATTTTGAAGATGCCACCTTAACATCACCCATCATGTCCACTGAAGGCATTGATAATATCCAATAGTAAGATATCGCTTGGGTGGGCAAGAGGACCACCACCAGGAACAGTGAACCTAACCTGATCGATGATCCATTAGTGTATATACCGTATGGCAGGCACTGAATCGCAAGGCACCCACTATCAACAATATAGTGTTTGACGGGTATGTTTGAGAGTGAATGTGTGTGTGTGTGAGACATTCATGTGCACTATGTTTACTTACTGATGTCCCTTGTTGCGTTGGCGTTTTACTACTACTACTACAGCCGTACAGCGGTGGTGCATATCACACAAAACCTATCACCGAGCATGTTTCCATCATTTATTCAGCTCCAAGTGCCGGCCATTACCACGCTTCATTTTCGAGAGACGGAGGCTGATAGCGGCTTGCTAAAGATTTATCGTCAAGAGGATAGTTGGACATTGGAAGGTAAATGGGAAATTACATTTCACGTGAATAAATCAACCAACCTTGTCAGCGGGGACTACTTAGGCCTTATCCAATCGATGCCTCTCATGTCCTTTTGGTACAACGACGTTCTTCGGGTCGTCATGGGCAAACTGGTAACAGCGACGGGCGATTTATTGGATGCAGCATTACGTCATGCACACAAAATGTCGATGCGTGGACGAGAAATTCAACGCAGAAGTCGTGATTTGGCAATCGAGAACATGGAAAAGTTGGATGAATACAGAGCCAATCTACATGAAAACTACCTCGAAGGCATCCGTGGTTGGCATCATCAATACCAAATGGGGGATCATGATGATTATTTACTCGAAGATGATTTTCGACCTGTCAAGGAAAGCCGTAATGGCAACAACGACTTTTATGATTGAAATGGCCGCACACACCTCCGCCGATATTCTCATTCATTCATTTGATCAACGTTACACACCACATATCATTTCCATTATATCACACACACACACACACACATTCATTGTCTCATATCTATATCTCTATTCCACACACACACACCTCTCCTCAGTATGTACGTTTTCTTTGTTTTATTCCATCATTGTTCAATACCAATATATTATCTTGTCATGTATATCTATGTATCTAGTCCTCGCTAGGTGGGATTTCCTTGCATGAATAAGTGCGTTCATTGACATCCTTGGGGATCCAGCCCTGTTCCCATCCAAGAAGATAATCCCAATGGGGGTTGATGTGCTCCTCGGTCTTGTAAGTCCAAAAGAACCAGCCATAGCCTGTTTCAAAGGCATCCATTTGTCGTTCGATGAATTCATGCAAGAATTTCTTGTAATCATCATCCCAGTTCTTCCAATCATCGACGCCTTTGCAAGTGCAAGTATCACACACAGGCTTTCCAATCTTGCTGTTGCCTTCTGTGAGCGTACCCTCGTAACGAGCACCAAGTCGTACACCATTGAGATACTTGCCGCAATCATTCGTAGCCATCGAGAACTCGCCGACCATGGTAGGACCATTTTCAGCCATGGATTTGCCAATGTCACGGTTCCAGGCTTGGCATGGGAAGGCAGCTTGCTTATCACGTGGCATCGACACCAAGCCATCATCAAAGATTAAGTAGGTATGCGTTTCTATGTACATGGATCAATCAAATGGCTCACATAGTAAAATAGAGCAAGTTTTTTTTTCATCTTACCTAGGATAACACGATTGAAACTTGGATCCTTGAAGAAACCATTCCAAGCGTTCATGCCAAGGAAGCCATCATGATATGTAAGGAGTGGACCTTGATCCTTGCCTGTGATATTGCGAATGACATCATGGCTTTGATGATACCATTGTTCAACACGTTCACGTTCAAGGCGGAAAATAGCGGGTTCATTGAGGACACCAAATACGGGAGTGACATGGGACCATTCAGGCTTTGAAAAGAATTCAGTCATTTTCTTGACGACTTGGAGAGTGAGTTCGGCATTGTGCTCGCCATCGGTGCCATTGAGCCAGCGTACTTGTCCATAACGACCCGAGTGATTCCAACCATTTTGAGATCCTGGTGCAGTGTGCAATTCGACCATGACGCGGAGACCATACTTGCGAGCCCATTGGATACCCCGTAACAAGTACTTCCATGCAAGCTTGGGAACGAAGGGCTCTCCTTCGACAGGCTGTACAGCCCAATGACCGGTAGGAATGCGCACATGATTCATACCCATATCACGCATCTTTCTGAAATCATCCTCGGTAATAAAGGTCTCGTAATGGTGTTCAAGTTGTTCACGTGCTTTTTCGGGACCCAGTTTGCTGCACAATCCCCACTCATCCACCACATTATCCTTGGGATCAAATTGGTCGAAAAGAGAAGGTGTAATAAATGGTTCAATCACCAACCATCCACCCAAATTCACACCACGAATGGGTTGCTCGCCATACTTGAATGCTTCCTTGAGAGGTGGGACATGGGGATTCGCTTGAGCAGAATCATCAAAGTTTTTCATCAGCGCATCATCATCAGCATTACCACCACCACCACCACTTGAAGTACTATTGGAGGAAGGACGTGGCATATTCGGATATCCATAGCCACCGTCGTTACGTCGTCCTTGTCGCCATGACGATGGTTGATTGGAGGCTGAAATGGGGACTGCAATAGCAATAGCCAACACAGCAAGTACAGCACCAGCAAGGAGGGATGCTTTCAGCTTGTTACGTACGAACCAATTGCCTTGAGATGCTGGAACAGGCTCGATTTTTTCAATAGCCATATCTTCTTGCCACTCAGGTGACGATGTTCCATGCCTGGTTGCATCCATGGACGTGTGTGCCGTAGGAGGCTGACGTGGTGGTTGTGGATCTTGCGTTGTTTGGTCTATATCATCATGAAAGGTGAGTATACATGTTTGCTGATTCGGCTATAGTAATACTTACTTGACATTGGGATTTAGAAATCACACCAAGCAGGGTGATGGTGGTACTAAGGGAATACGTATATCGGCAAGGAAAACGGTCCATGCACGAAGATCCCATGCATATATATATACAAGTTGGCGACATGTCTGAAACGATGCATCATTGCTTTTTCCTGATATTCACCTATAGATATGGAACCGTATCGTTATTTGTTATCCGCTTCATGAACATCCATTCTTGTTTGCTTTATGTTCTACATAGCCTTCCTGGTTGTCAATTGTTTGCATTAAAACTCAACCAAATACAATGACGCGTGAGGAGCGGTGATCATTGGTGGGTGGTGGTGGAGGGGGGGTAATCCATATGGGGGCCGTTACATAAGGGAAATGATGATTTGATATCCGAGGATGGGCATTGTAAACTTTTCAACATCAATAAAAAAAGTACTTAAGAACCATATCCCACGGCCACAATCTACCAATGCAAGGTAGTTACAAGGTTTCAAGATTTCTGTGTCATGTTCGAGATCGCTAGAATCTGCTGTTTGCTTACTGCGATAACAAACTAAATCATGATGAATGCAAGCTTGATGATTAACAACACAAGACACAGATTCAAACAAGGTGGATCACATGGATGTCTATGTCTTGTTAATTCCGCACGCATATCATCATCGATTACATAAATAATCGTAATACGTGTAGCAGAATCGCTGAATGCGCATGTTAGATCCATGCCATCGGTTATAGATTTGTACATAGGGCCCTCTCCTTCTTTTACTGCTGCCATGGCTAATACCTTGTCACTAGAATGCATACATCATCATTAAAGAGAACGTTTGAAAACCACTGCTGCAGCCCTACTTGTCATTGTTGTATAATACGAGGGTTGATAAACCATACGCTTTACCGATACTTTTACGTTCGATTCACTCGTTAAAAGTCGTTGTTGCCATGGATACTGCATAACTATCCAAAAATGGAAAGCTAGAGGGCAACGCACAGACCGCCCAAACTTGGTGCGGTGTATGCAGAAAGTTCATGCGGCGCGTAAAATACCAGCCCTTTAACATTTCCTCCCTTGGCCGGTATTTGTAAACTCGCTTGTTCAACCACTTGCAAGTTCTTTTGCAAGTTTAGATACCCAATGATCTATGTGCAACAACCGGGGCGTATGGCAACAACATGTTTCAGTCATCTTAGTGTAACATTGTTACTATCCTCTGGTGGTGATGTGAGTGATTTCCATTCTTCCCTAAAAAAACGACAGCTCCACGTCCAAATAGCTGTTCACATGGCCCCAAAAGCCAACATGCGTGAGATCCACTGTGGGAACGGTCTCATATTACACACATCGCCAGGATGATGCGAATCAGTTACGCTGAGATCAAAAGATGCGGATTGATCATGGCAACACAATCCACGATGGTCTGCCGACTTTTACCGACGTTCTTGTAGATCGCGTAGCCATCCACCCAAATGATGTGTTGTGCGTACAACTTTTCCTTGTCGCTCTCATTTAAGAGTACCTACGTAGGTGGGATGCTTATCATGTGGTGGCAAAAGCGTATGTGTGCTAAAAAAATGGGTTCATCGTTGACACTTTTTAATCCTAACATTTCAAAAGTCATGTCATGGTGATGATGATGCCTGACCCTGAGACAAAACCTAGGCAAGGTTATAATACATACATCTTGTACATGTGATTGTGTGTCACTCACACATTTTCTTTTTGAAAGTGCAACGCCACCACCATCATCATGCGCAATGCCTTTTGTTTGAGTGTGAAAAGAAAAGAGTCCTTGGTATTATGTAATCCTGAAGCATGGGAAGCAGGCGGATGTAAATGTACCAAACCATAGAAAGTAACGCTCTTTGTTATCAAGGAACAACTACTACCAACCTGCCCAAGTATGATTGATCCGATCCACCATCATGGATTGACCTTATTTTCACACACACACACGCATGCAACAAAGCATGCCCACCTGAGATCAAAAAATCGAATGCAATAAGGTATGTGCACGAGAAAAATGTCAATGATTGGACGCGTGATGAAAGGCTTCTGTTGCTGTACCGGGACCAATCACTTTGGAGATCTTGTTAACGAAAGGTACATGTACACGCCCTTAATAAACAAAAAACAGAGGCTCATCTTTACAAATACAAGTTGTACGCAATGCTGCTAGGACATGTTCCTTTGTGTTTGGTTAGCTAGCCATTTTGTTTTTGTTTTTGGTCAATGTGTCCTTGATTTGGCTAAAGACATGTATCACGTAGTGTTCTTTTGGGCAAAACTTGCTAGTTCCAAATGGGTGTCTATGAGCCGTACCGTGTGAAAACAGAAACACCAGAAGCGTACTTGCGAGGCAACAAGGGTAGTGAAGGTGCAATGTAATATCCTTACTTGCAAGAAACAACAGGGGGAAATGTACTATGATGATGATGCCGGTGGAAGGAAGATCATCTCGCATACACCACACCACAACGCACACACATACTCAGCGGCGACGTACAAGCCTAATCCGCAAAACAAGAAGGCGGCATTGCAGCAAGTTTGAGCATCACAAGCTTAGCAGCCGTGTAACCTAATATGCTGCTTTTGGGCCATTTGTCCTCATGACACAGGTTACAAGCGCTTCATTTCCAAATAGGGACATTGTTCTTGATCCTTTTGCTGCTTCACCCTTCACATCCACGCTTGGCTATACTACTACTACTACTACTATCGTGAGAATGCAATTACTTGCAGAGGTAACTGGTGATGGGGGTGGTGATGTTGATCATGGAGCTGTGGCTGAGATAACGTACACACGTGGTGAGATAAAGAAAAAGAAGGGGATAGTGATAGTAGTAGTAATCAATGGCAAACGATAATGATGGACGTTCCCTTGTCCCAAAGTTCTGATACCCTTATCAACTACGTGTAACAAGGCCAAGATGAATCGGACTGGTAAACATGCTTTACACACCAATGCATTTTTCTTATCTTGTCGTCAAATAGAAAGCTAGGAAATCATAAAGTTGATTGTATTGCACCATAAAGAGTGTAAAATATAGACATGACCGAAATCAAGGGAACAGGGTGCGTGAGCCTGTGGTACCAAAGTGACGGAAAGGTAAAAGCGACATGATGGCATCACAAAGCATACAAAATGAGACTTCCAAATGATAGTTCGATGCGTGGCTAAATCGGCTTTGGGTGAAGGTGGTGGTGGGACATTCATGGAAATAAAAGCCATTTTTGTCCATGGATCAGAGAAACACACATACACAAACGTTCTCTCTTCTACTCTTGCTCTCCCACACACTCATCTCTTTTTCTCCCTTTTTTGCTCTTTGTCAAAGACTGTATTATCCCTTTTTTTCTTTACTTTCTTTTTATTCCCTTTTTTGCGCTAGACTCAAATCTTCAGCATGGCAGAGGATAAGGGATATGGAAGTGAAATTCACGAAGTGGAGAAAGGTAGCGAGCATAGTGGTGGTGCCGTTAACTTTCTCCATAGCATCCAAGCACGCTACGCCAAGGTTGATCCTGCTAGCTATTTACGTCGCCCCGATGAATCAAGTAGTAGCTACTGGGTACGACGCCTTGGATCACTCAAACCTATCGAGTTGTTATTGGGAGAATACAATGCCACACCCTTGAGACGCTATTTGAATGCATTCCACTTGATCTTTTTCGGTATTGGTGCTATCATCGGCACAGGTAGGTGCACTTTAAGAGAAAAAGAAAGAGGAAAAAAAAACAACTTGTATAGCTAAACTACGCGATACCAGGTATTTTTGTCTTGTCGGGTCAAGCTGCTGCCAATCACGCTGGCCCTGCAGTGACCATTTCGTTTATTGTCGCTGCTGTTGCCTCATGTAAGTTGTGTGTAAATGCCGTACAAAGCACCGTGCTCAATGCATACTGATAACATTCAACAGCTTTTGCCGCTATGAGTTACTCGGAATTGGCATCCATGATTCCAGTGTCAGGTTCAGCCTATACTTATGCCTATGCTACGATGGGCGAGGTATGCATGTTGTATTTGATTTACCCTCATGGTGTGATTTAACATGATTGATGTAGTTTGTCGCTTGGACGCTTGGCTGGGATTTGATCCTTGAGTACATGGTGGGCGCTGCAACGGGTAAGGAAATCACATGAACTTGCCAAGCAGTATACATACATACATGTGTCCTGTTTGCGGATATTAATAGCGCGCTTTTTGTTGTTCCCAAATAGTCGGTGTCGGCTGGTCCGGCTACTTTGTCACGTTTTTCAAGGTTGCTTTCAATGTTGAATTTGGCGAAAATTGGACTGAGCCTCCTATCAAATGGCAAGAAAGCCCTGCTAGCATCTATTACGATGAAGGCCATTACTTTAATGTGCCCGGCTTTGTGATCGTCATGATTGTGACCACCATCTTGTGTATTGGGTAAGCAACAACAAGAACGCTTTTTACATTTTCCATGCTAACACGATGATAGTATTCGACAATCCTCATGGGTCAACTCGGTGATTGTGGTGATCAAAATGCTTGTTGTCTTTATCTTTGTATTTGCCTTGTGCGGCTTTGTCGATCGTGACAACTATAGCCCCTATGTTCCTCCTAACACTACAGGCGATTGGCATTTGTTTGGTGCACCGGGTATATTTGCAGCAGCGTCCACTGTCTTTTTTGCGTAAGTGATGATGCTATCTATTGGGTGTACGTATCACGACATTTAATTTATGATGATGCGATGATAGGTTTATTGGATTTGATTCGGTGACCACCGCTGCTATGGAATGCAAGAACCCACGTCGTGATCTTCCCATTGGCATTATTGGTAGCTTGATCGTCACCACGATCATGTATGTGGCGTTCTGTACGGTGATGACAGGCGCCGTAAGCTATACGGAGCTCAATGTGGCTGCCCCACCCACCGTTGCTGTATCTGCTGTGGAAGCTCGTACAGGAAAATCATTTCGCTGGCTCAATATTGTTGTATCACTTGGCGCTCTTTTTGGTCTTACCTCAGTGATGATGATCATGTTGCTTGGTCAATCTCGTGTGTTCTTTTCCATTGCCAAGGATGGCATGTTGCCATCTGTGTTTGCCAAAGTACATCCTAAATTCAAGACACCCTATGTGGCAACCATTGTCGTGGGCACCATTACTGCTATCCTTGCAGCCATTCTTCCCGTCGACCTTTTGGGTAACATGACATCCATTGGTACATTGCTTGCATTTTTCATTGTGCATGCCGGTGTCATTTTGCTTCGGTTTACAAGACCCGATGTCGAACGATGGTTCAAGATCCCTGGTGGCAAATACCTATTTGCAGTATTCCCAATTCTCGGCATGGTGGTGTGCGTCCTTTTAATTGCTGTGGCCGAAGTAACCACCATTTGGGTAAGTTTATAGATGTGATGCGCATACAAAAGTCGTACTCATATCATCTTTAGCGTCTCTTCGTCTGGATGGGTATTGGTTGGATCATCTACTTTTCTTATGGCATTCGCAAATCGAGACTTCACAAGGACCCCATTGGTCGCTTTGCCGAAGTACACGCCCATATGGATCCCAAAGAGGAATCAAGATATGAAGTTCAAGATTATGATTACAACCACGAGCGCATGTAATGGTTGTTGCTTGACCTTTTTCTATTTCATTGCTTATTATCTAAAATCTTCGTGATGTATAATAATACTATCTTAATGGGCTTTATCTACAGCCCTTCTCAATTGACATTGGCTCTTTATGAAAACAATGGCTGCTCATGGTCGAATTAAACACCGCTCATGGAAACAAAGACTACCAGGGCCGAAATGATACCATCAACAATATCCTCTCCTATTACACTCATTCATTGTCTTATTTGCTTACACCATGTTGTAATAGAAGCAAACACAAACAGCATTCCTTTTTAAGAAAAGATGGATTTAATTCATTGTCGTCTAAGATCGGTATATACAAAGAAAAGCGAGCGAGAGAGAGCGAGAGAAGGGTTGGGCATGAGATGTATGATACAAGAAGCATTGTTGTCGAGTGGGGTGGTGATTAGATCTTGAAACCCAAGTCGCGCATGCACTTCAAATGAGCGTCAATGAGCTCCTTACAGTTTTCCTCGCCATTGTCAAAGATGCACTGATCGCGGACCTTTTTAGTTTCTGGACAAGCGCAGCATGGTTTGAGTGGCTTTCCGTCAGCGCCGATAGGTAATTCACCAGAGTGAGTGGATGTAGTTTTGATAGGTTGAGACATTGTGGCGAAAGAGAAAGAAAGAGAGAGAGAGAGAGAAAAAGGGACCGATATTGTTGATGGCTGAATAAGCAAAAGAAGCGAAACGGGGTTGTTGTGTCAAATAATTCTGGCTCAGAACATCCATCATTCAATAAAAACCCTTTCCCGATGTCCTGTTGACAGTACCACGGGAATTATGATGATACTACTATAAAAAACGTGCGTGTCTGTATATATGCACATGTATGCATGTGTTACTTTAAGCGTGTGTGCACTCAACATGATAATCAAGGGATATTTGCAAATAGACCTGGCTCGATGAAACAGCAGCGGAGGGTGTAATCACAATGTTTATTATGTGAGTGGAACTCTCTCTCAATGCAGCAGCCCTTTCTCTCTTTCTCGGATCCATATTCCATATTGGCGTTGATACAGCTGCCCCCCTCCTCTTCCTCTTCCTCCCCCTCTTATCCACCCATGAAAACAACGTATGCTGATGTACGAGAAGACGAAAGAGTAAGTTGATAGGAAGGAAGCATTCACCCATTCGTCTTTACTCATTGCGTCCATCAGGGTGTGCTAGATCGTCAATTCGCAAAGTGCGCCTTTTTCAAGCATGACACTCGATTCGATTCACCACGACCTCGACCCACACGGCTTGCCATCTTTGACTTTGACTCGACTTTATTCTATTCGCCTCTACTGAGTCCTACGATATGGCATCCTACACTTGTAGGAGCCCTTACGACCGAAGGGTTATGTGGACCAGGATGGTGGAGAGATATTAAAAGTTTACAACTTGGAGCTGATGTGGAACAAACACGATGGCAAGGCTATTGGAATCCTGGTGTGATGGTTGAAGTGCGAGCAGCCTTGGCAGATCCAAAGACATTGACGGTGTTATTGACTGGAAGACGAGTCCATCCATTCTATGATCTGGTGTCAAAGATGATAAAGTCTCAAGGATTGGAATTTGATATGGTGTGTCTACGTCCTGATCCAGAAGAACCTCATGGCGCATCTGTATTCGATTCAACAATGGATTACAAGTTATCCTTCCTTTTGCATTTATTACATACATTACCCACCATTCAAAGTGTCGACATGTGGGATGATCGTCCGCCTCATGTACGGCGTTTTCAAGCTTTTCTCGATCAGCTATGCTCGGATCAAGGTCTCATCAAGGATGCTTCCGTCCATGCCGTTCATGGTGTACGTCCTCGCTACAATCCAAAATGGGAACATGATACAGTGGAGCGCATCATAGGACCCAGTAAACACTATACCCTCGTTCCAGTCGCTTCTTCTACAGTCATCACGCTCGATTCAGCCACCATCACCAATCTCACAAATCGCTTTCATTACAACCCTCCTCCAAAAATGACCGGTGAAGTCCCTGTTTTATTTGCTGACACCATTGTCCTTTCGCTCAAGCCATTATCCAAACATCATGTCCCTTTTGGTGGTATCGGTACGCATGTGCAAGCAAAGGTGGTTGCTCTCTACGAACATCGTTTCCGTGGCTTGTTTCTCAAAGTGCGTGTGCGAGATGTGGATGATGATGAGGAGGAGGAAGAAGAAAGAAGCTATAGCGAAGACACCTATTGCTTACCCCTTTATTTCAAACCTTCCGAACGATCGCACTTGTCCCGGTTTCAAGAATGGCAATGGGAACCTGTACGGCCAATGGATCAAATGGTACTCCATGGAATAGTCGATTACTCTTATCTTTACGGCCTTGATACCCCCATCAAACATCCAAAACGTAAACGGGACAATTAAATCCCATCCACTCCATTGCTTCCTCCCATAAATCATTGTATAATATATAAACTTTTGCTATCACACACCGAGATTATCATCATGTTGTGTTACCATGTCATGATTGCATTCGTTACACAATCCCAAACCCCTTCTTTATGTTCAATGCGTATTACTAGATAGCTTGAGCTGCTCAATCTCTTTCCGTAAAATCTCATTTTCCTGTTGCAATGCTTGATTTGCTCGCACACTGTTTTGCAATTGTGCTTCCAAAGCAGCCTAATCGTTTCCTTATGAGTGATGTTGGAGGGGGCAATTAAAAGAAGCACTTACCACTGTTGATTCCACCTTATCAGCGCTACTTTTATAAAAGTAAATGACATTGTTAGCATTGTGATGTATAGTACCATGTTGTGTGTGTGTATGTAATAGTACCTTTCTGAAAATGACTCTGATATTGACAATGAGGACGAGTGTGGTTTAGTGGCTGGGGGTTTACTTGCTGCTGCTGCTGTTGCTGCATGGATCATGCCGGATAACTCTTGCAACATGTGTCGTTGGGATTCATTGACCTTGACGAGTTCTTCTAATTGCGATTGCAGGTTTGGCGGCAGGGTTCTTGAAACAACATCACGCATTCCTTGACCACGTAATAATGATGCTGAAGGCGAAGTACTGGATGATTGTCCTGATACCGAAGAGGAGGGTGATGATTCTTGGATGCCTAGCGGAGGGTTTAGTATATACAAACCATCGTTTTAGTGTTATCCATTTTACCTTCTGGGCCTTTATCACTGCTGCTATGGGACATGGGAGGTCGCACGATTGCTTCGGATGTGGTCAATTCAAATCGACCAATCATCTTGCGTGATTCCACACCAGCACCTTGCTGATCGTCCAAAGTCGACATGGGATACTTTGCAACGCGTGAATGAGTCGATCCATCTCGAGTAAGAGAAATGCCATTGGAAGATGAGGATACGGAATTAGCACGTGATAATGAATGGCTGGTGGCAGTGGATGTCGTACCGCCGCCGGTGGTGGTGGTGCTGATGATGGGGGTATTATTGTCACCAAGTTGAATTTCGAATCTTGATCGACGATCACCTCCTCCTCCTCCAGCAACAGCAACATGATCGGATGATGATACGGCAGACTCAACAGATGACACAGTAGGGTATTCAGATCCACCGCCTCCTTGCTTGACACTGAAACGTCCTCTTTTGATCTCTTGATCATCATCACCAGGGGCAGTGGTGGTAGTAGTAGTGGTAGGTACTTGTAACATGGCATTGTCTGATAAACTTGAATCACGTGAAATGGAAGGTGGCGTCGATGTCAAATGCTCTCCTTGTGGTGGTGGAGCTGGTGGTAACGTATGAACACTGCCATCTTCCGATATCTCTTCCACAACAAAGCGTGATTTCTTTTGAGGAACAATAATCTCGGCTGCCGCTGTTGTTTGCTGTGTTTGTTGATTGCTGGTAGTGGATGTTGAAAATGGTTGAGGTGGGTTGCGTACTACAACGTCGCCAAAGGAAATGTGCCGCTTGGGTTGTTGTTGATGGGATGCAGGTTGCGAGGTTTCTGGTACGGTGGTCGAATCCTCCTCCTTCTCTTCTGTTGTATCATGAAAATCCCATTCATCGGTTTTGGTAATCGATAATTGGCGTTGGGGTATCTTTTTGTGAGGTCGTTGTTCAAGTGGCGGAAGATCACTCAATAAGGTCTTGACCAAATAATCACGTCGTTTAGCTTGCTTGAAGAATGGATGCTGTAATAACTTTTCTGCAGTGGGTCTATATATATTCAGAGCATTAATATCAATCGAACAAGTTCACTGGAAGCATAAAGTACTTACCGCTTGGAAGGATCCTTATTTAGACAAGAGTCCACCATGTCCTTAAAGACGCGCGAATACTTGTGCTTTGTCGTTTCACGAACAAGCGTGGGTGGATCACTGGATAAGGTCATCATCAACACCTATAAAGAGAGATTAATGAGTCGTTTCAGACCTACTTTTATTATATTGCGATTTACCTTGAGTGGAGGCAATTTTGCAAATGGTGCATGACCCGTGGCTAATTCAATGGCTGTGATACCAAAGCTCCAGATATCTGCCTTATAGTCATATCCAGCTTGTTCCATGACCTCGGGAGCCATCCAACACGGCTAAACGGTATAGGTAGGTAGAATTGTTCTTTAATTAATTTCGACCATCATGTCATTCAGGGTCTTTTTTTCCTTACTTACCGTACCAACGAATGTTTTACGTACTCCTCTCTCACCACCCGTGTCCATAAGACTGCTTGAGACTCCAAAATCAGCCAACATGACCGTTCCATGCTCATCCATCAACAAGTTTCCAGCCTTGACATCACGATGAATGTGATCATTCTTGTGCAAATACAATAATCCCTCCAAAGCCTGTTTGAGAATCGTGGCAATGCTCAATTCATCGAGGCCTTCACTAAACTGCGTCTTCATGATATCCAAGCAGGACCCTACATACATAGAGTATTTCTCTTTTTGTATCCTTTTCTCGTGTGTCCCTTGTCCCCCTTTCTCCTTACCTCCAGCAAGGTATGGTGTAACAATATAAAGTTTTGATCCATGAACAAAGGATCCGAGCACTCGTAATACATTGGGATGCTTTGACAAGGCCATCAAGGTCGTTTCTCGCTACATACGTGCATACGACGAATGAATGAATGAATTCAACAAGGAATGTACATCACCTTTTACTTACCCGAAGTTCATCGATCTGATTCCTTTCAAACTTATCCAAATCAATCATTTTCAATGCAACACGAAGATTCAATGGGGTATAAACGGCACTGTACACCACGGCCGATGATCCATAACCTACATGGATAGATTGTCCACATGAGGCCCTGAAATTGCATAGATCCAACAAAACCTTACCAATAGGAGCCTTGATTGTGAAATCATCCATATTCCCGCTAATAACGTGGCTGTCGAGAGTACTGGAAGGAATAGGCGACGTGGGAGTAGAGTGTTCGTGGTGATGACCACTCGTGGTAATCTTTAGACTTGAAAGAATCTCTGCAGCACTGCCAATGGAACGTTTGCTATGGGAATGGTGGCCTCGATGATGACCACCACTGCTGGAGCGTGTCACCAAGATAGGGTCGGGTGAAAGCATACTCGTCGTGCTCACAGTCGTGATAGCAGGTGCGGTAAACTTTTCTGGTGCCTGATCGGTGCCATTGGATCGATTACTCCCGTTGCCATCCGCTGACGAAGAAGAGGAGGAAGGTTGCTGCTCGTTGTTGCTGGTATCAGTAGAAAGCATAGTACGTAGTAGATGGATATATAAAAGGGATAAAGAGAGAGAAAGAGAAATAAAATAGGTCGGTGCTCCTAAACGCACGCGTTGGCTATTGTAATAACAAGTGAATGAGAGAGAGGGAAGAGATGACAATGCAATTCTTCAAAAGTGAGTGACTCGATTGCTCCTATGTGGGTGTATGTGTCACCTTGACATTTATTAGCATTGCTTGCCCTTCCAGGACGCAACGCGGATAAGTTTAGGCGGAGCACACATTCCAAAAGAACAACCATCAAGATTATCCACGATCCGAAACATTGTTTCTCGAGACAACCATTTTGGATGTGGATCAAAGTATGGCTAATCTCAATCAAAAAAGACTGGGGATGGGTGACCCTGGCAATGAATTGCTCTATACATAAACATGCAGCACGTTACAAGGAAACAATAAACATACATAAAAACCATAAAAGAGAGAGCGTCGTTTGTTGTTGTGAAAGAGGGATTAGCTTCGTGTGAGATTATCCTGCGTTTATGCTAACAGGCAGCAGCATGATATGTATTAAACCGATCTCCTCAAGAAGATTCTAAAGCTTATTTGAGACATTGTCTTTCAGCGTATACAAAGAACACCCCATCTCTTTTGGTAAAGTAAAAGCAATGATGATGCTCTATTCCTCCGTATTGGCATCTCATCAAGACCAAAGGCTTGCAGCAGCAGCGGCAACAGGAATGCCATCAAAATAAAACCGTGGTCTCCAAATTTAAGCGGTGCCGTATCCATGGATACCTCGTTTAGTCGGCTATCCAAGACTTTAGCCGATCTTGAACAGGCGGATACTGTTGTTTGGCAATTTAGCCCACTGTTTTCGTATATGAGACATGCCATTTTAACCAGGAAGTTTATCCACTTGGTGTGTATGTATCCATGTGTGCCGTTATTTTACCATTGGAGCATGGATCAATCAATTGCAATGAGCTGACCCAAATTTAATAGCCGTAGGCCTTTTTTACATCGTGGGTGTAGAGACATAATCACTCAGCTATGTATAGCCCCATAGTTCATTGATTTGTTTATAGTAGAACCACCCACCCATGTAATGCCATCATTGTATTTTATTGATGTGAAAAGTAAAATCAACGTGGAGGGAGGGGTTGCGGCCATGCTGGGAAAACGGCAGCAGAAAGCAGCGACTGAATTGGTTCATTCTATATGAGCTCAGGCAGAGGGGCCAGCAAGTTATACCGCTGACGCCTCGTCTCTTGTACCTGTCCACCATACTCGCTCAAGGCTTTCTTTTTCTTTTTCTCTGGAGAGCCTTCATGGCAACATTGGCATCCTTTTTTGGATGGCGAAAACCATCAAAGAAGGAGCTCCAGAACACCATTACGCTTTCTTGGGGAAAACAACACTACGATGTCTCCTTCAAACGTCAAAATCTCGATCATGTCACTTTGAAAGATCTCAAGCTTCAGTGCAAACAACTCACGGGCGTCCCTGTTGCCAGTATGAAACTCACAGTCTCTGGAGGCAAGTGTTGCTTTTATTATTCAACGCACAAAACGAAGTAAGCTCAACGATGCTCTATAGCTAATCTCAAGGATGATACTGCCTCGCTGGCTAGTTGCGGTATTCAAGGTGGATCCACCGTTATTCTCACGGGTGAGAAAGTCAATGTAGGTTCATGTGTGTGTGTGTGTGTTGGATGGAGGACGAGGGGAAAAAGTAATGACTCTTTTTTGGATGATGATATAGAAACAAGCAGCAGCACAAGAAACAGCATCTGGTAATCCAGAGGAGTATGCCTTAATACAGCGCATTGTCAAGTTACTGGATCCTATCAAGGCAAACATGGACGCTGACATCAAAGCATTCAATACATTGGTTCAAGAAAAAAAGAATCAGGAGGAACCATTGTCCGCTGCCGATAAAAAGATCTTGTATGAAAAGGCTGTCTTCCTTTCTGAAAAGTTGATGCAAGCACTTATTACTCTGGATGGTGTGGAATGCTCCCCTGAATTTCAAACTGCAAGGCAACGTCGACGCGAAGGTGTTCGTTTGTTACAAGCTTTTCTAGAACGGGTCGATGCGGCAAGAGCTGAAGCAAAACCTCTCCTTCACGCATAGAAGAATCCCTTCCCCCACACTCTTTTTTGTCTAGACAATCCATCCATCCACACCCCCCACCCTTATCGTATGTAGAAACAAAAATACAACACTTTTTTATATACCACATCCTTAATGTTTTGCTGAATACAAATAGACATGACCACTATCATCATATACAGCGATAATGTTGGAGAAAGGATGACTTGCGATGCCGATCAATTCCGTATTGTCGCTAACCTTAGCATCATCACCAGCTAGCTCACCCGAATCCATACTGAAGCAGGCCATCCTTGAATCTTCTGATATACCATAAACAAGTTCGCCTTGGGGTGACATTGCTATTGATACCAAATCGGATGTCGAGTTGCTATGCTTGTATGACTTGATAATGCGACCATTCATTGCGACACGTTGGATACTAGCACTCTTGTAGCATACAGCCAACTGATCGGGGTGCTTGGGTATGTTCAAAATCCTGTGTACTGGAAGATTGGCATTGGATGCGTTGGATTGTATGGTGTATAAGCATGATGCATCTTGGCTATCCCAAATCTATCATTGAAAGAGGAAAAATCAGCACCATCATTTATACCTTGTGTTGATAGCTTACCTTTATAGATCCATCACTGCTACCACTGATGACTTTGGTGTTGTCGGTGGAGAAGAGAACGTCATTGACAAAGGATGTATGGCCTTTGAACTCGGTAAGAAGCTTGCCATTGCGGATATCATGTAATTTGACCAATCGATCATAGCTCCCACTCAATACGCACGTGTTGTCTTTGTTGAAGCACACAGCGGTTACGCCTTGGCTATGAGCTGGTGAAATCTTGCGTTGACAGGTACCATTTTGAATTCTCCATATCTATAGGAAGGGCCAAATTAGTCACATACATGCCCAAGTTCGGATTGCCATGGGAGTACCTACCGCAATTTTGCCATCCGTAGATCCAGATACGAGTTGCTCACTATCTCGGCTAAAGGACAAGCAAATGACCGATTCATCCATAGCCATAAGATTCTCCTATTGAGGTGTTCTTTTGTGAGTGTCATTGTTCCCATCCATCCATCCATCCATCCTCCAAATATCCCAAACCTACGTCATTTTGGTATATCAAATCCTTGCGTAGCTTGCCCGTACGATAGTTCCATACTTCAATGAATCCATCCACAGATCCCGTTACCAAATATTGACCATTGGGTGAGAAAGTGGCACATTCTGCATATGTCTTTTTGCTTGGGAACTATATGCACACACATGGAGAGTGAGTGTCTTTGTGAGAAATGCAGGTGAATGTATCATTGTTTACCTTGATGGTTGCATATTTTTCCAAAGCCGGTGCATCCTTTTCTTTTGTTTCAGTGATGGATTTCCTTTCAAAAGGATTGAATGGGGTATCAGGCGATAGGAGCCCTTGATGCTGTTGCCATGTAGCTGACTGGCTCAACAAGGTCAATAATCGTGAGCTGGGAACCACCGTGATCTCCGCAACAAGTGCTACGTACGATATGAGTGATCGATCATGATACCCCTCTTCCTTATATATACCTTGTGCAATCATTTTCCTGCGTTTTTCTTTGGTCATTCCTTCTGTATAAACATCCTTTGCATCGAAAACAGTGCGTGACAATAAATGCTCAAGTCGAAGATAGCGTTCTGGATGACGTTGTTTCATAATGTGCATGGGCTCGGTTTGGCGTAAAAGGGTCCTTGCAGCACCAAGTTCTCGCATCTCGCATAGTTCAATCACGACCTGATATAGCTTCGATAAGAAATAGAGCAAATGAATGATGAAACGCGTACAAGGATTATACCTGCTCGTACAGATCGATCAGCTTTCGTGGTGCGATATTAAGGTGTACAATATCCTTGAGCACTGTATCCCATTTCCCTTCGGTAATGTCCTTGACAAATGCGCTGCGATTGTCGATCGTGTTCAAGTTCACCATGGTCTCCTCGGAAAGCGTCGCCAGCGATCGATCCAAGTTGTTTTCTTTGAAGAACTGAAGGATAAGGCGAATGACACTAGAAAACAATACCCGATGCGTTCAATTCGACCATTGCTCCTTTTTCAAGAGAATAAAACCCAATCGCACTTACTCTTCAGCTTCAATTTCGACCGACATGTTATGTATAAGAAATGAGTGTGGAGTGTAAAGCAGGAAGTAATTGTGTCGCCTGTTTACTGAAATGTCATTGGGCGGGGACAACCTTAGCTCAGCAGAGGAAGAATCGTTGAGAGGGTGGATGAGAGAAAGAATGAAAGAAAGAAAGGGGGTACAGAAAGGGTAGATCGCTGATGATGCACGCACACGCTATCTTTTTTTTTATCCAACCTTGTAAGCCTTTGCTCATTACTACTACTGCTACACATTATGACATGGTGGTGTGTATCGTCGAATGTGGACATCCGGACCAATGGTGCGCTTAGTGACACATCGGTTGATGCTTCCGAATAGGGCTATTATACTTTTAGACGCATGCATGTGAAAAGACCTTATATCCATGGCGATCATGAAGATGAGTGCTTATTGTTTTCAGCCATGCTCAAAGCATTTACCATTTCCTACTCACGAAAAGACATACGAGTGAGTAAAAAGACGTTACAAAACAATCGGCAACATATCAATGATGCATGTCTGCATTGTAACACAGGCGGTGAAACACATATGGATGCGGCACACTCACCATTTTTGTTCCAACTGAAAATTGAATTTGACCCGTGAAGGGGGGCCAAGTGCCATGCACGTCTGTTTTGATGGATGATAAGAAGAGCCTGGAGAATACGTTATATTACTATAGAGTGACATCAGGAGACGAATACTCTCTCTGTTGCTGGGATCTTTGCTGCACTTGCTTAATCTAACTATAATCACACACACACACACCATGGATGGAAAAGGCTTTTGGACTTCTCCTATACTGTCGATGATGGCGAGTCACAGCTACATTGTACACAATGTGGCCATAATAACGTTCGATCGTTTCTGTAAAAGAACATCGCGCCAAGTATCCTACAGCGGCATGAACCGAACGACGAGTAGTCACGCCAACTAACGCAATCGACCTTGTGCAAGTGTATGTCTACTATCGTGCGAGAGAGAGTGTGTGTGTCTGCACAACCACAACAAACGTTTGGGACCGTTACTCTCTCTTTGTAGCTGCATGTAAGTTATGCGTTTAGTATGATATGGGAGAAGATGCACCTGCTTTCCAGTGTGAATATTTACATCAAATATTATTGCTCAAAGGAAGACACAGATTACCATTTTAGTTATAAACTTTGAGGACATATGTGTGGGTATGTATGGCAAGCTAGTGTCCTACATATAAATTATAAAATGTCCCTTCATGATGGAGATCTTTTTTTCTTTCTTTCACATAAACGGCTTTGCATCGTTTTTCCTTCTTTTTTTTGTTGCATCATTCCAAGAAGTATGAAGAGATCCAGCTCACGGTAAAAAAGACACGGCAGCGCAATACACTGTAATCAACCCAGCGTTGACTGACTTTTGACATCATCAACAACAGCAAGTTGACACGGATCAAAAAGTCTTCTTCTCCTCACAGGGTATCCAAGGTTACCAAGCAACAGCAGCAACAGCAGCAGCATCAGGAGCAGCAGCAACAGAAATTTTATGAGATTGCTCTCAAGCGACCCTTGTCATCATCATCATCATGTCCTCCTTTGTCACCACCCTCGTCCATCTCCTCCCCTTCCTCTTCAGTGGCAACACCCTTTTCTCACAATGATGCCATTGTCTCTGATGATGACCCACAAGTGCATTTTCTTGCTGACCAACTCAAACGCCAGCTGTCAAATGCCCTTGACAAGGTATCATCATCACCCTCTTCCTCTGAACATTTAGGAACAGCAACAGGCGGTGGTGATAGTAAAGGACCATTAAGGACGTCATCTTTATCGACAACAACACCACCTGACCTTGTTAGTGATGATGTGGGTGCTCCTGCTGCAAGCCATCGGCGATTACACAATCTGGATCTCTTGAAGCAATACCTCATGTTTGTCGCACAAGAGGCTTCTATTGACATTCAGCACGACGACAACAACGATGGCTGTGGCGAACGAAAAATCGTGATTGGTATTCCAAATGAGAACCATCATATACATCCTGGAGCACGTTTAATTGAAAGCTATGTTCATGGTCAATCGAAGATGACTTCAGTGATTGAAGGTATATAATGTTTTATTTTGATTCCTATGTGTATGTGTATGTCCCTGCTGACCCCAAAGTACATCTAACTATAGGACAAAATAAGGCGTCATCTTGCTCCTCCTCTTCTCACACCACCACAACAACAGTACCACCAAAGCAACAACATCGTCGTCGTCGACGTAGTAGCCGTCAAAAGCAAAAACCAAATGCCGTCCCATCTTCTTCTGCTTCAGCAACAGCAGCGGCGGAACCAACCCGCATGATCAAGTGTATTTGTGATACACCCAACGAAGGTTTTGGCGCCATGGTCCAATGTGACGATTGCCATCGCTGGTTGCACTTGGAATGCCTGAAAATGACGGATGAGTTTGCCCATCAAGAAAACTTTGCATGTCCCCAATGCTTCGTCTCCAATGACAACGCCCTGGATCGTCGTGGTCGAGTGAGTTCAAGTATCACTTGGCGCTATGCTGCTCGTAGAGAAAGTGAACGTATGGCTGCTGCAATGGATATGGAAATGACCAGTGATGAAGAGGAAGAGGGACATCAAGACCAAAAAAGCATGCGTTGCTGTGACAACGACAACGATGATGACAATGATACGGATGTTGGTACCCATAGTGAAGCAAGTACACCAGAGTATTACGTACAATCTCAAGAGGGTGGTGGTGCATCTCGAATGGATTATTTTGCACCTCATGCCTCGGATGTCTTTTTATGTGAAAGCTCGTACGTCTTTGTTTTGTTAAAGATGTTGCTCCATTTCCATAGTACTTACTCACATTTGTGTGTTACAGGATCCATGGCCCCACCACCATCTCCCCGACTACCATCACTACAGACGCTTTGCCTTCGTCTCTATGCACACAAGACCTACTCGAATTCTCCTTTGATACCGGCCCCTTCTGGAAACCCATTCTTTGATGATTCCTTACATGCATATATAGCACTTGCACAAAAAAAACTTTTCATTGTACATATATCCTTTCTCTCTCTCCTCCCTCCCTCCCTCCCCCCTTTACCAAAAAAAAGTCGTACCATTGTTCTCTTTCCCCCAATCTTACTTCCTTCTTTGTAATATACAGATAACATTTCTCTCTTCTTGATATACATATATACATACTCTCTTTGTTTACCTTCAATAAGGGCAAGAACGTTCTTTATAAGCGACATTGGTTCTTAAGGTCGGAAGGAAGCCGAGCCAAACACATCTTTATTTGCACAGCACATCCCACGTGTTATTGCCAAATCCATATCCTTGATGCGGGCTCGTTACAGCCAAATGACCACACCATGTTGTCAATAGTAGCATGTTGGCTCGCTGCAGCAAAGCGATAAACGGAAATTCGTGCTCATAGTAGTAGCGAAATACCATTCTTCTTCCTTACTGCACCAGCCAGCACATCAACCTTTTCGTCATTGTGACTATTTTCATCACACCATGTTTTTAGTGCATATGGTGTGTGTGCCTTTGCTGGTACATAGCTGACATGATAAAAGTTGTACAAGTGCATATAATAAACTCTGCCGGCGGTGGTGTTCAGCGATGGTTGGATGGATGGTGTACATTGCTCACATGGTGATTTTACTCACGGTGATTTTACATCTTTTTTTTTTCACTATGGAATGTAAGAAGGGGGGTACCTCTTTGTCTCTTTTCGGTATCCAGGAGCCATGGTTTGTGGATAGTAGAATGAAATGCTTTTCCGACCAAGGAGGAACACGATTTCATTAATCGTTCGCATCCGCTCAACTCCCCGCATTCCATCATGGTAACACAATAAGGCATGCACACTGCAAACAATAGGAAAAGAGCAATCTTTTGTTATCATGTGAAAATCTCTACTTCATATAAAGAGCACACAACACCCTGGGTGATATTACTTCTTGACCCTTCTTTTCTTTTTTTTTTCCATTCTTTGTATCATCATCTTCATCGTCATCTATACCATGACCACCCATCAAGTCGCTGGTTTTACCTTGTCTGCTGAGGTATGGTATCATGGTTGGCAAAAGAGGGTCGTCGGCTGACACATCATGTAGTCTCCTTTGATATCCACTTTGGGTGTAGAAGAACTTGTCAATCGAGCCACGCAACAAGGAAGCTTTCTAGCCGAATTACTCAAAATGCTTGACCCACAAAACATTGCAACCAATGAAACAGCCAAGGTAAATAAACGTCGAGAATTCTAAATGGGAAAAAAGAGGATGCCCACACACCACCGTGATTGTTGTGTTTTCAGGATGCATATGAAGAATGTGTCAAGCTACGATCTCATATCTCTGAACAATTGTGGGTTGTATGCGAAAATGAAAACGTTACGTCTTTGGAAACGACCATGGAATCGCTTGCTCGTGTATGTGCTCGATATGAATTCTTAAAAGACGTAGCGGAAGGTGATTGGTAGGTGTACATTTATCCTGATAAACAAGATCATTGACGCCATCCATCCACCCATAGGGAGATTATTGATCATCGCGTGCCAATTTGTTGAAATAAAGAGGGATTAAGAGAAAAGATGATGTGATAGGTGTGTGTGCGGAGTTAAGATAATGAATGGGATGGCCAATGGCCATGTGCCGGGCCGACGTCACCCAGCGTGAAAAACTCGGGGAAAATACTGTATCAGCACTGGTTGTCGGTAAACACCTCTCTTTCGCCGGACTATTTCTTTTCGTACGGCTCGAACTCTTACCGCACACTGCTTGCCGACTCATTGCTAATCCCTTTCATCAACGTGCTTTGATCTCGGGGAACCCTGCAAGCACTATACACTTTTTTCCTCTCTCTCTCTTTTTTTTTTCTATCCTCAAAAGAAAACGAACAACAAACGAATGGAACCAAACGCTTCTCCTCACCAGGACACTTTTCGGATGCAACCTGCCACAAACAACCCAGCTAGCAGTAGCACCAACAACACCACCACTGGTAGAACAGCTGCTCCTGCTACAACTACTACTACAACAAACAATGCTGGTGGTGGCGGTGGTGGTGGTGGTGGAGTGAACCACGATGATTGTATTTTTTTATCACCTACGCTTGCAGACATTCTCAGTGATGATCGTATTCTTCGATTCTATCAATGCGTCAAGGATATCAAAACACAACGATCACCAATGCAAACAGCAGCCATGTTCTTTGCCTTGTGTCACGCTCTAGGGGACAATGTCACATTCCTCAAGCTGCCCCATATGCCCAAAGTCATGTTTCGACAAGAGCAACAAGTGTATGCAGTTAATGTTGGTGGCACACAACAAGACATGTTTTCAGCAGCAGCAGCAGCAGCAGCACCACCCACACCATCCCACAGCAACGATTCATTTACGTTTCCTCATCATCCACATCATCCTTCTACAGTTGAATCAAATCTCTTTTCAGCCGCTGCTGCTGCTGCTGCGGCTGCTGCTGCTGCTGCCGGTGCAGAAGGATCACCGCATCAATTGCTTCAAGCGGCATTAGCCTCGGTATCATCACCGGCTACAACAGCCGAAAACAGCAGCGGCGTGAAACGAAAAGGACATGGTGATAAGGAACCAGTGAAACGTGCTAAAAAAGCGAGTCCACGAGATAAGGAGTACAGTGTTCGACGTATGTATCTATGTACATGTATAATATATAGGATCATAGTATTCACTTTTTTTTATTATGTAGGAAACGAGATTATACAAGATTTACTCAAAGTGTCCGAGGCCGATCTTTTTCACCAAGCCAATATGGTGGAGGATGATGTCAAGATGATTATCCAGGAGCAAGAGCAAAACACAAAGTACGCACAGATGTCCCCCTTGCATCGATTTGCCACTTTTGCGAATCTGCCCGCTCATTATGATTGCGACTTTGCGCCCAAGAACGCTGGTGTTTATTTCAACTATGAATATTTTCAACTTTTCCTTGCCTACCGTGATCTGGAAGCGGAACGAAAACGACAACAAGAAGATACCAACAACAATGATCCCCGCCCTGTCATGGTCCAATGCCGTGCTGATATTGAAAAGGTGCTTGTCAATACCAATTGGGAAGCGATTCGTCGACGATTGACAATTGGTGAACGCATTTTCCAAGTATGTGGTATCTTGGGTCGTGGCTTTCTACTTCTCAGCAAGCAAGTGTCTGGTCGCAAATTGCTCCACAACTTCAATACCGGTGAATGGACCGAATTCATGCGTGAATTCCAACGCCCCGAGAATCAGACTCTTTTACAAACATTACAAACGAAATACGACCCTAAACGCTTGTATGCTGCAACACCATCAGTAACACATCATCCTGTTATACATCAAGCACCAGCAGCAACATCGACACCCATGGGCGTAGTTTCATCATCTTCATCTTCTTCCGAACAACAACAACAACAACAGGCAGCATCATCCTCATCAACACCAACCCCCTCCTCCTCTTCACAGCAACAACAGCAACAATCAACAAGCCCAATGATCCATCCCAATAATAGTGATGCATAAAATATCAATTCCAATGTACACATCCATCTAAAGACCATTAAAAAGCAACTTCTTCTATGTCAAAGTGTTTTGTGGGTTGACTAATGTCCAAATGTACAGGATTATTCGCATTGATGTCATGCCGCCATGCTGTGTTTTCGTGCGACCCTAAACGGCATTTGATTTACGGGTTGTTGCGTGTCAAACTTGTTGTTTCTTCAGCTCCTCTTGTCACATGCGACATTTCGGCAATCTCATTATACGACGCGCCTTTGTCAGCAAGGCTGCAACAGCACCACGACCATCAACGACACCCGTTATACCCACCATGCGTGATTACCAACGTGAATGCGTCCAGATCTGTTTGGATTCCTTGGCACAGGGCGCTCGTAAACAAGTGGTGTCTTTGCCTGTAGGTGAGTTCTACCTCGGATGTCATTCAACCTTTTCTTTTAACAAGTGGCTCATTAGGAAGTGGCAAAACGGTAATGATCCATTGAAAATGACATTGAATGGTGGTGGTGGTTGATAGAAAAGTGATATAGGTGGTGATGGCCAATCTTATCGAGCAAGTGCCTAATCCAACACGCCTGGCAACCAAGACTTTGATATTGGCTCATCGTACTGAACTTTTGGAGCAAGCTAGCAATCAAATCATGCGATTTCATCCATCATGGGTAAGGGACAAGGGGGAGCCATAGCATTGACAACATCCATACTGATCGCTTGCTATTTAGAATGTGGTGATCGAGCAAGGCAAACGAAAGCCGGATATTGATCAAGCCAATGTCGTGGTTGCATCCGTACAAACCCTTGGAAGAGATGGTTCTTGTCGTTTGGAAAGATATGACCCTGCTCAATTCAAAACGATCGTGATTGATGAGGCAAGTGGATTTGTAAGTATGATGATGCACTTTACTAATCCTCCTCCTATTCTAGGCTCATCATGCAGCAGCCAAGACCTATTTAAGGATCCTCGATCATTTTGGTGCATCCGATCCCGATTCCCATATCTTTGTTTGGGGTTGCTCAGCGACTGTGAGACGACATGATGGTCTGGCATTGGATGGCGTGTTTGACGATGTCTCTTATCATATGGATCTTTTGCAAATGATTGAATCAGGATGGTAAGTTGTGTGTGTGTATATGCTAAATAGGAGCCTTGTGGATAAATGATTGACACACCCTTTTACATACAGGCTTTGTCCTCTCAAGGTCACCACAGTGCAAACAAGTATTGATTTGAACAATGTATCCATACGCAATGATGACTTTGTGCAATCCGAGCTCGCTCGTGTCGTCAATACGGAGCATCGTAACAAGATCATTTTCGAGAGTTGGAAGAAATACGCAAGCGATACTCGATCATCCACTCTGGTGTTTGCCGTGGATATCAATCACACACTCGCATTATGCAATGTCTTTCGTGAACATGGGATCGATGCCGAATACATCACCAGCAAAACATCTACTACCCAACGTGCTGATATTCTTGCACGCTATCGAAACGGTGATTTTCCTGTACTTGTCAACTGCGGTATGTTTTACTTACCTCATGGCATAGCCATAAAACTAATGCAAGTAGGGCCTTATAGGTATCCTGACAGAAGGAACCGATATTCCTCGTATCGACTGCATATTGATGGCTCGACCTACTCGCTCAAGTGTCCTCTTTCAACAAATGTTTGGCCGTGGCATGCGTCTCTATCCTGGAAAAGAAGATTGCACTGTGATTGATTTTGTGGATAATTTCGAACGAGCCGGTCGTGCAGGTTTGGTGACGTTTCCTAGCTTGATGGGTCTTGATCCACGGCAAGTCGTTCAAGGTAGGTTGTTGTCTCCCTTTTTTGTCGTGGATATGTAAAAGTAACCGGATCTTATAGATGAGAGTTTATTGATTATGGAACAACGAGCTGAAGAACAAGAGCAAGAACAAGTAAAAGTACAAGAGGATCCAAACCCAGGCAAGCATATTTGGCGTGTTCGTGTATCATGATACTGAAACTACTATGCGTACGTAGGCATTGACATGGATGCTATTCGACTCAAGATTACCGAATACGATGACCTGAATGAATTTATCACCGAGGCTTCACTATCACCAGAGCTACGAGACATTTCAGTCAACAGCTGGGTCACAGTGGGTGAGGATACGTGTGCGTTACATATTCTTGATCTTGGCACGGTGATATTGAAACGGGATCCTAAGGATGGTAAGTAATAGTGAATGATGATGTTGGAGGAAGAGGAGACCTATTGACAAAGGATGTCACAGGGATTTGGCGAGGGAAAATGCAACGTACCAGGAAAATCCAACGAGAATCAGAGGAACAGAAAAAGGCTGTGCATTGTCGAGCTCGATCTATACCCTTGGCGTGTGATACGCGAACATCAGCCATCCAAGCTGCAGATACCTGGCTCAATCATGAATATCGCAAGCACAAGCATCTCCTCCATCGAGCCAAGCGTAATGCCGCATATCGTTTCAAACCAGCGACCAAAGCACAATTGGAGTACTTATCTAAAAGGTTCAATGTACAGCCAAAAAAGAAGTTGACCAAAGGCCAGGCGATGGATCTTCTTTTACGGTTATCGAATGGGCAAGGCAAGATATGGCGTCATACACTTGCACAAGCTATGGAACAAGAACGTGCCACACAAAAACAAAAAGAGTCAGCTGTCCTGCGCAGGCGCAATATAGCAGTATAATTATCTGGACAATAGTCGTAAATTTATATAAATGATGGTGGTATGGAGTGTAATAATGTACTTGAAAGTGTGTGTGAGAGATAGGGTGTGTGTATGTGTGTGTAATATGAAAAGATGCAAAAGTGAATGAGGTTATGATTTAAGGCTTTTTGGAAGCTGTTGCTGCTGCTGCACCATTACCACCAAAGAGACGAGGAGCGTATCTATGCCAACCAAGTTGATGGATCTTGCGTACAAAGGCTGGGGTGACAGCTGCAGTGACAGTTACTCTCAATGGCAAAAACAAGGTTTTGTGAATACCATAGGCCAACAAGAATACTGAAGCCAATGATGGTTGTTCCTTGGTTTCTAATTGTTTGTTGCTATCCTCCTCAGGCTGCTGTGGTTCTTGCGCGGGCGTTCGGTTCATCCACTTGTTGACTGTTTTCATAACATCGTCTTCCAATCGCTTGACCTGATCTTGACCCACCCACTGGATCCCGGCAAATGCAATACCCAAATCGACCATGCCGATACCAAGATAGACCAAGACACTTGCTGCACCATACTTTTGTGCTAGTTCCTTGAGTTTGCCCACTTTGGGAGCGGCCTTGTCTTTGGCTTGTTGTTTGAGTCGTTGCGAAGTAGTAGTAGGAGGAGTAGGAGGGGTGGTGGTGTATAAACGGGAACGTGAAGCACTTTGAATGGCTGCTCGACGAATAACGTTGACAAATGACATGTTGCGTGTGTGTGTGTGTGTGTGCACGTAAAGGATGGGCGATACAAGTGAAAGAAAGTATGTCTTTGTGTGTGTGTGTTGGTGTCTGTGCCCTGGCGGTTTTAAAAAACAGGGCGTCAATTTCCGACGAGGAAGCTTTGACGCATCCGGCTCCGAGCTTATTCCATCAGCCGATCTCCTTCAAGTAGCGAATTACCCTTTGTAGCAAAGGCTTATGTGGCATAACCCATCATTGTAAATACCCTTTATCCTGTGTGACATCTATCTCGTTTCCATTTTTTGCATAATTGAATTCATGCAGAGGCGACACCCTTGTCCCTTTGTCATATCTTTATACATAAAACTCGGCATTTCGATTATGTTTATTCGTACGTTCTTTTGTGCAAGGTGCAGGAATACAATAACATCAATCAAATGGGAATAACCAATCCTATCTTTATTGCTTCGCTTGTGGTAACAGGGACCTTGTATTCGCAACTCGTGAGTCTATAGCGGCGGCCCTGAGCTGGCGAATCTCATCATCCTTGGCTAAGATAGAATGCCTTTCATAGGTATCCTTGGGTTGTACGCACTCAATAATGGTTGATATGAGGGTTGATCCAATCGCCATTGGCCTGTTGACATTTTTCGCTGCACACAACTGGGTTCCTGATTCCTATCCATGATACATAACCCCTCGTTAAAGACACATCCTTGTAGGGTCCATGTTCATCCTCCCCTTTGACAACATTACCAGAATAGCTTACCAACAAAGCCCCTTCTCAATCCCAAGTTCATTTGGATCATATGCCCCAATCCACTTACCATACTCCAAGGCATGTATCGATCTTGTTCAAAGCATACACTACATGTTGAAATAGATATCCCCTAAGTTTTCTGATACCACAGCCTATTTTTCCATTGCCTTACCGAAAAGCACGTCGCCATTAGCGTAGAGGTGGATCATCATGTAGTACAAAGAGGCCTAGAAGTTACAACAGAATGTGTCAAACGAGATAGCCAAGCCATACGTTAAGAACATACCTATTCATACAACTCGCTAGTACACGTATCCTTGAATAAACGTTCTCGAGATCTGGAAGAGCAAAAGCACCCTAGGCAAATGACGACGTGTCGCCGCATTGGTTCTTGTGACATGGCCATGCAATGTAGCTGGTGAATTAGGCGATCGAGCCCTCGACAATGCGTCGCCATGTCCTTGATAACGCTGCTTCCAAAGACGCCATGTTATTGGATGCCCAGGAGAGAGAGAGCGTGTTGTGTGGTGGGGGGTGTTGGTTGAAAGGTGAATGGAAGAAGGATAATCCGGTGCCTGTTTCATCCACCGACGGATGTATGCATAAACGGTTAGTGCATGGCATGCCACCAGGCGTATGTATACACCTACACAAAGAAAAACTTTTATGGATCGGTACCTTACCAATTGCTGGTCCCCATTTGATGAGCGTTTATGGATGAGAAACATGTTTGATTTTCCATGACGCATCCTAGGAACACCCATGGCAAGAGGTTAATGCTGCTTGAACGAATCAAGTACTTTTATCCACGTGGTGCGTGGGAAGCTAACAATGTTCACGGGTAATGCAAGGTGCACCATTGGTGCAAAAAAAAATTGCATGTGTCTCATCTTAGAACTATGGTCATCATGTTCAATGGGTAGGTTTTCAAGTCGTTTGTACAGAGTTGTATGTACAAGCTGAGTCAATTTAATCGTCACGGTGACTCATGATGTATTCTATGGCACTTGAAAGGAAGGAATAAACTACGATTTGTATACCCTGAGAAAATCCACGTCCGAGAAGCCACACTTTCCATGATGCATTGCCACACAAACACACACAAAAAGGAAATTTCATCCAATTCAAAGAATGACATGCTAAATCAAGCAGGATTGGTATTGCAATAAGGGGGGGTTGGCATGTTGTAAGAGTAAGAGTATCTATGTACACAGCAATCATCGTCGGCAATAGGGCCCCATTGCCGGATGATGAGGAGGAAAAAAAAAGTGTGTTTGTGGCTAACAAGGTTGTTGTTGTTATGGTGGTGGTGGTTGTAGTGCGAATAATGAGGATGATGGTGTTACAAGTGTGTGGTGTGTGTGATGGGGGGTATGATAAGAGATGCGCGCGTGCGCGACCTGTTTACGCAACAACATGATGATCCTGTTGATGATGACGTTCTTGTTGCTTCCGTTTTTGACGCCAGTAGTACAAAAATTGACAAAAGATGGTGAAATCAAATGTCAAAGTACCTGCACTACCGATCAAATAAGGTACTGCTTCCAGGAGCGATTCACGTGTGTTGTTTGGGTTGAGGAGGATGCTGGATGTGTATGTCAAGTTGCCACTGGCAGCAAAGGCGAATAAAGCGGGTGATAAACCGTCAATGGAACGACGACGGTAGTTTTTAACGATTTGGGGAATACGAGAGAGAAGATAGAGTGCTGTACAAATCCATGCAAAGAAACGACCAATAATCAAAGAGTTGTCAGCGACGACAGTGTACCAATCTTCTTGTTGGGATGATGCTGATACCAATGAAGCGGCTGGTAATCGAGTACCAAAAAGAAACAGTGCCATCAATACAGTCTTTTTGGTGGTCTTGTTATCGGTGTTATTAAGCGTGTACCATTTGCTAGGTGAAGAAGACGCTGAATAAGGTGCCAGCTCATCATCCAGCGTCTTGAGTGGAGCTTGCTGTTGACCTTCAATCAAAAGAGGTGTGCGAACCGATGGATGCTGAAACACTTTGGATAATGGGTCTGTGTGCGGTGGTTGTTTGTTTGTGGAGAGGCGATGTTTGTTGTTGCGTCTACGTTTATCGCGGGAGTTGTAATAGATCCACTGGCAAAGAAGGCAAATGTCGATTGATACGAAATAGATTCCAAGATAGCGCTGAAATGGCAGCTGACCAGTCAAAATACATCCGATTAGATTAGCTGCATCGCCTATTTGAGAAAGTATAAGCTTGGCATATTCTTCTTCAACGACATCATAATCCCCCCACCCACACCCACACCCTCGTCTCGAAATGTCACCTGCCTGCAAGCCATATTGATAAGAAATTGATACTGAGGGATTCTGCTGAACCCACTTTGTAGTTTTCAATTACTTGGCTATAACAAACATAAATGAGTTTACATGTTGTATACGTATATTCACGTCATCGACTTACGGTATCTGGGCATTTAACCAACAAAAGATGGAAGCATAGCCAAGGAGAACACTGATGGCTTCTTGTGTGCTATATACACAATCCCCAAAGATGAACTAGTAGGATACGTATGTTATGGCTTGAATTCTTTAAAGGGAGGAGGATAATATGGACATACGTGTATCCAATGTATATAGTTTTCGGAGGGAATGCATTGAGTCATGGGCGGTGGGCTGTAGTGGGTGGTTGGTTGGTGGTGACAGCGATGAAGAAAAAGAAAATAAAAGATATGCGGGGTGATGCATACCGGCTTTTATAGTCGTCGGGAGACAGCGGCAATTTTCTATCGCTCTAGCACAGCTATCTGGGGGGGGGGGAGAGGGCTAAAAAGATACAGGATTTACCTCTTTGGGCGATTCAGGGACATGAATGATATCATTGGTGTCTGATTACCTTGAATACCCCACCGGATCAGCCTCGTCTCGTGTCCCATTTATTGCATCTGATATAGGATCGTGGTTCACCTTGTGTTGATTCGGTCGTGACCGTTAAGGATGATGATGATGATGTTGTATGCAATGTCTATGTATGTATGTATGTAATGTGTATGTTTGTAAATAAGATGTGTGTGGAGATCGTGTCACTGTGGGTGGCATCTCGTAAGCTTACGCAATGGCTGTGTATGGTGTAATAAATAGCATATAATATGCCCCCCTTAGCATCATGCAGTGTCATGTGTGTGGATCTCTATGGCCTTATTCCTGGGTACGAATCTGTTGTGAACAAAGGGATCGGACCAATCAACAATCCTAATGGTGCATACATACAACAACATGTGTGTTCTCCGCCGCCGGCCCCCGTTGTGTCGCGTGTACAACTTCGGCCCGGACTTGCTTGTTCGGCGGTTCCCGTTTATTCTCCTCTCCTCTCCCTCTCTCTCATTTGCATTCTCATAGGGTGTGTTGGAGTAAGCACATTGTCAACTTTTGTTCAACAACACTTTCTCGGCAATCTGCGCGTTCACTGTGTTCTAAATCAACGGCGATCCCACTTTACATGTCGCTAAAGCGCAAATTCCAACCAGCCTTTTTTGAAAACAATATCACCATGGGAGCAAAGCAAAGCAACATGTCAGCAGCACAAAAGCAACAGTACCATCCAGCACAAAAGCGAGCTAAACCACGATCCTCCTCCACAGCAAGTAATACAGCAGCAGCAGCGGCAGCACGCCATAATAACAAACCTACCACTCAACCTGTTGCAAATCCAATGTAAGTTGACAGCCATGTGTATATCCATGTTAATATTCAACCTACAAAAGTCCACAGGTAATCTATCTATCTCTATTACGATAACGCGAGGCATTCATTACAAACGACTTATCCGCATCTAGTTTGATGAACAACAATGTCGTCTCCTGTTCAAGAAGTATGCTGATCCAGACACGCCAAACACCATTTCCCCTGAAGGAATGCAACGTTTCTTTGAAGATTTAGGATTATCGGTGGAGGATGTAAGTTGATATTCAAGAGGGGAGAGAGATTCAAGGTTACTAAGGAAGAATGTAGGTTCTTGTGATTGCATTTGCGTGGAAGATGAATTTGCAGACAATGGGTAAGTACGATGGCAAGCTTGATGGAATAAGATAAATGGCGTTTAACATCCCATCCACATCTATTAGGTTATATCACAGAGAATGAATGGATGCATGGAATGAGGGAACTAGGGTAGGTTATTTTACATGTGTGTGTGGATGATTCAACCGGCCCCCTGGCACTGACAGGGTCCTCCCCTCCCCCCTTTCTATAGTACCGACTCCATTGAGAAGCTTCAAGCCAAGCGTCCTGAATTAGAAAATGCACTGAATGATGCGGAACAAATGAAGGAAATGTATCGCTACACTTTTGGATATGCTAAGAACAAGGACCAAAAATGCATGGATGTCGAGGTAGGTATATGGGTGAGAATACTTTTTGTGGTATTCATGGTTCTGTTACAGGTTGCCTCTGCTTTATGGTCTATGCTATTAGGCCCCAAGTTTCCAATCGTTCAAGATTTCCTTACATTCCTACAGGTAATTTGTGGGTGGACCATCATCACGGATGTAGTTTAACCTTCTTTTTTTCTTTCCGGGGATGCGATAGGAAAAATGTCCAGTCCGGGTGGTCAATCGTGATCAATGGCAGAGCTTTTTAGAATTCGCAGCAACCGTGTCGCCTGATCTATCCGACTATGATGAAACATCCGCATGTAAGAAGATAACAGGACGTGATTACTTGCATGATAGTGATTGATGGGCGATGATTGTTGTAGGGCCTGTATTATTTGACGAGTACGTCGAATGGAAGCGTGAACAAGCATAATCATTCATTTTGTATTCCCCCTCGCACCCGGTCTGGAGCAATTTCAAGTTACCCCCTCTCACCCCCCCCCATTCTCATCTTTTTTATATAAAAATGAAAAGTGATTTTAGAATACTGTATGCTGTGTTCATCTTGGAAAAGACTATGCTGTACTGGTATCGGATCCGATCCGCCGCAAGCTTTCGGACATGAGCCGAGTATGGTTTTTGTTTGTGCTACCTCTTTGTGCCCAAAGCCAACTGTGCATGATTGTTGTTATCACACAATGAAAGTTTATTTCTAATGGAGAGTGAAATGCGTGCATAATGAGGAAGAACAGAGTGATGGAATGAAATAATGGATGCGAATTTATAATTAGACAGCGACGTTTCGTACAACATCGTCAATGGCCTTGGCAAAGTAATCGATATTACGTGTAGAAAGACCAGCCATGGAAACACGACCATTGTCAGTCATGTAAATGTGATATTTTTCCTTGAGCACCTTAACCTGGGGAGCTACATCATCCATCGTATAAGAATCTTTTATACGTTTTGATTTCATTTCTTTGTTACCTTTCAAGCCAGTAAAGGAGAACATGCCAATCTGATCGGTGATATGGTTCCAAGTGCCAGGTGTACCCAAGGCGACCAAACGTTCATAAAGAGCCTTACGCATTGTGATGATGCGGTTGGACATGTATTGAAGGTTTTCTTTCCACTCGGCGTAAAGGGCTGGGTCGTTAAGAACGATGTCAACAATGCGAGAACCATAGGCAGGAGGATTTGAGATTTCAGCGCGTTGAAGCTTTTCAAGTTGTGAAAGAACACGTTGCTTATCGGCAGGAGATTTGCTCACCACGGTCAAATTGCCAGCACGTTCACCTATAGAAAGCGTCCGTTGTTAGCTCTTTTACCTAACTTGATGTTTTCCCAATCACACACACATACCATAAAGACCAAAGTTCTTTGCAAAGGATTGAGCCACGAACAATTCAAAGCCTTGATCGACAAAGTAACGTACAGCCCACGCATCACGATCCAAGTCACCCGATGCAAATCCTTGATAAGCACAATCAAAGAATGGGAAATGATCCTTGGCCTTCATGACCTCTGCAATACCCTTCCACTGCTCAGGAGTAGGATCGACACCCGTGGGATTGTGTGCACATGCATGAATCAAAAAGATACTGCCATTGGGTGCATCACGCATACATTGAAGCATGCCTTGATAGTTCAAGCCTCGAGTCTCTGGGTCCCAGTAAGGATATTCTTCAACTTGAAAACCAACCCCTCCAAAGATAGCACGATGATTGGCTATTTAATACAATGCATTAACAACCCTATTCATTCATTCCCATGACAACACACGCTCTTACCCCAAGTAGGTTTGGAGATGTAGACCTTGCGACTCTTGGTGTAGTATTGAGAGAGGAAAGCAGCACCCGTATGATTAGCACCCGTACCAGAGATGGTTTGCACACCACCCACACGGCCTTGTTGGATAGCAGGGCTGTTTTCACCAAGGATCAACTTGCTTGCAGCTTGAGTGTAAGAGGGTGTGCCTGCAATAGGAAGGTATTCATGGTCGAGGTTGGGATCATTGAATAAGATAGCATCTGCCTACAAAATTGCCATGCCAACCAACCACACTATTGAGCCCTTGAACACAATACCACCCCCACTACTACTACTACTAGTAGACTATACCTTTTTCACAACAGGAAGGACATAGGGCTTCAGCTCATCGGTACGGAATGCACCAACGCCAACATTGATCTTTTGTGGGTGGGTGTCAGCCTTGTAACCAGCCGTCAAGCTAAAGATCACATCGGCAGGTGCTTGGGGCACATTTTGGAACACTATTGCAATCGCGTCTCAATAGGCTGTTTTGGTTGTGTGTACTTTGGGTTGGTCATGGTGTCTTTCTTTACCCGACATTTTGGAATTGTCCAAGTGAGCCGAGATCTGACCGAGACGTTGCGAGGAGGTGTTGTTGTTGGCCATGTTGTCTGTTTTTGAAACTTGGACGAAAAAAAGATTGTTTGTTATAATAGAAAGGAAAGGATAAAGAGTCGTTGGGTTTGCTTTTGTATACTCGAGTCAAACGGGTTTATTACATGATTATCATATGAATGCCTCCACCCCATTCGCTGCGCTGTCAACATGTTACCGTAGTAGCACATAGTGCCTACCCAACGTGTGAAAACAACCACGATCAGAGCACCTTATTTGGGCGTCGTATTACTCATCCCGATCTAACTCCCCATTATCAAATGTCTCTTGAAACTTGATAAACGCTCTTGAGCTGCTGCTGCTGCTGCTTCTTCCCTGGTTTCGTCCCACCCATGTACCACATGGTTCGTCCATATCACAGGTTCGATGCATGAATATTCCTATAATACGACCAACCAATAACAACAACAACCTACCTACCCATCATCCTCGTCATCAGTAGTCATTCTACTATTACTATCATGCATTCTTTCTTTCTCAATCATCGTGGTATCAGCCATCATCATCAATCTCGCAGTCGTTTTTGATGTTGATAATGGAACAAAGATATCCCATATGAAGCGTGGTAAGCTCACGTGAGGAATTATTGGTTGGAGGTAGAACAATCAACCGTGGCACGAGACACGACCACCTAATGACCCATCCAAAAACATCACGCCCCCCTCTCCTCCTTTATATTCCCGTCACCACCACCACCAACACCAACCGCAGCAACAGCTGAACAGCAGCAGTCGTACCTTTTGGGGTTCCACACTGGTGCAACAATGAGGAGTGCAAGTGGCCGCATCATCAATCACCATTCATCTCCTTTCTTTTCCTTTTACGGTCACTGCATAGTCACGTCCAGTCGCACACGAGCTGAGAAAAAAGGGGGATGGAAATAGGAAAGAGCGTGTGTGTGCGTGTATGTACGTTTGTGTGCGTGTGTGTGCGTATGTATGTACGACATCCTTTTGCTGTTGTTGTTGCAGTTGAAGTAGTAGTAATAGACATTCCAAAATGCTCTGCTGCTCTGCACATAGATGTATATACAATCAAAGAGAAAGAGAAAAAGAAAACGCAAGGAGTACTTACATCCTAGACGGAATCCATTTTTATTTGAAAAGCACACGCTGAGGAGGTTTTTTCTTGTTGTTGCTTCTTTTGAAGGTAGCCATGCAACAAGGTATACCACTTATCAAAGGTCGGCTTACTGATATGCAGCTTGTAATCAATCAAACGCAGGAATGCCAATTCGGCGGTGTTGACTTCTTTGAGATCCAATCCCGCAATCTTGGCCCATGCTCTGTTGCGATAGTTTTTATCTTGAAGATACTTTGAAGCCACCATCAAAGAAGCAAGAAACATACGTCGGCCACATAGCATCATGTCTTCCATACGATCTCGATTCTTTTTGGCACCAACATGGCCACCACCATCACGCGGAGGTGAAAGTGGCGGTGATGGCGGCATACGCTGGCGGGTTTGCAATCGATCATGGACACGTTTCTTGACTCGAAACAGATAAAACAAGCTGATCTGCAAGGTTGAATAGGTCGCTTTGGAACGTTTCAAGATTTCATGAATAAAGTTGCGTGTAGACACCACTTTGCAATCTCTGGCAGGGTTCCAAATAGAATCAATAATCTCGGCAGACACATCTAATTAATAGATAGGCTAATATTAACGAACAAGCCTAGCCACATCATCATCATCATCATATACACTCACCAACCAGCTTATCAATCACGACAGTGCGCTCTTGTCGCGTCGAATGTAGAAATTGCCTATATTTCTCACATGGCTTTTCATCATCTTCAGGAGTGACCGTAGTAGAATTGGTAGCTGCAGAGGCAACAGAAAAACTGGTATTGCTGCTGCTGCTGCTGCTACTGCTACTAACACTGCTAAGGTCGGATGGCATGCTCGAAAGTGCAAACGGTGGTTGCTGTGCTGGTGGTAGCTGTTGCAAGGGCAACGGTGGTAGTGGTTGTTGTTGTGGTTGTTGTTGTTGTGGGTGAAGCAAATGTTGTGGATATTGATAGCTACCATGAGTAAGCGAGTAGAGACTAGGATCCGTAGTAGAATTCAATAGCAAAGTCGTGGTTGTTGTTTGTGGGAGAGTAACAGTAGTAGTAGTTGTAGTAGTTGTCGTCGTTGTCATGGAGGGCTGGAAACAAGGGTGGTGGTAGTACGACCCCGGGGCCGTAGCCCTCGTCGTTACGGAGGTTGTAGTGGGATCAAAAGCTGGAACATGAACATCAGATGTGGTCATTGGTTAGTTGGGAGACAAGGGTAATTCGATGGATGTCTTCAATAGATTGGGAAAGAAAGGAAACTTATTGGCACATTGGGTAATGGAGAGTGTGTGATGAATAGAAACAAGTGAAACGTAGAGTAGTGTTGAAAAATGGCTGAGAGAAAGATTTACAAGAAACGTTGGGTGGTAAAGTGCATATCAATAAAGGTGTGTAGAATGTGGGTTGTGTTGCTGTTATTCACGCAAGTGTTGAAGACTGAAGGCTGTGGTGGTGGTAGTTGAAGCGATAAGGTCGTGCAAGCACTTGAAAGTAAACTGAAAGGGAAAAAGAGAACTTAATGAACTTTGCTTTCTTTTTATACCGACTGCGGTTGGTTTTGGGGGGTGAAAAGGTGTTGGGCTGTTTCGTACACCAAAGGTCAACGTCCAATGATGTGGCTTGGTGGTGGGCTAATGCTGCTGCTGCGCCAAATTGGGGGGTGGATACTATAAGGAAATTATATAAAAAGATGTCACCGACACCCGCCGCCCGCAACGCCCTATTAACATGGTAATGGAAAATGGTCGAAAACATTTACATTTATAGGTAGTCGTCATTACTTCGTCCCCACATAAGGTAGTGGGGGGCTACCCCATTATCACTTTTGATAATCTATCATGTCAACAACAACATCATCATTATCACCACACAACAACAACAACATGGTTTCATGCAAAAGAAGTACATATGCAATGCGGGGATATTTACTACAAAGAAAATGATACAACTACATACTACTATGATCGAGCACCTCCTCCCATACGACTTGCTATCCTTCGATCTCGCCTGGATATGATATCCAACAAGTCTTCATCCTCATCCTCATCACTAGAATCCTCCTCGCTATCGGTCACTTGATCTGGTTTATCGATAAAGGTGGAAACTTCCAGGGGTTGTCGACTAGGCTTGTCCATGCTGATGCGAGCTTCGCTGGCTCCCAGGTTATTGGTACTGCTATTAGGCTTGAGGAACCCTGTAGGCGTTGTTTGAACCTCTCCTTCTTCTTCTTCATCTTCATCTTCAGAATCATCAAAGATGTAGAAATAATACGTGTTACCATCCATGTGACGTTGATCCAATTGTGATTGTTCGAGATGATCCGCCATTTGTCGTTCCTGATCTTCTTTTTTCCTTCTCTGAGGATCTTGACTCTTCAATAAAGGTGGAACAGAGATCATTGGAGGATGCTCTTCTTCTTGTTGTAACATGGATGTTGTGTGATCATTAGGTTGCTTTGGCTCCTCTAAAGCAGGTGATGCATGGGATGAAGATGATAGGCGTATAACCAATGGTGGTGGATCCATGTTATTGTCGTTATTAGGATATGTTGGTGATGAGCCATCATTACTGGTGCTGCTGGTGGGGATGTGTTCACGTGGCGTTGTTGTTGACAAGTAGTGTTGATCAAACCAGCTGCTAAGGCTAGGCCCAACCGAAAGACGATACGAGTCTTCAATTTTTGGAGGAGAGGAAGAGGAGGTGGAGGTGGTGGAAGGAGATACCACAAGTACAGGGCTTTGGCTTGTGGATGCTGTACTATTATCGGTGCTGGTAGTAGTAGCAGTTGTAGAGGTGGATGTAGTAGTAGTGGTGGTGGTGGTGGTAGGATTGCTGCTGTTGCTGGTAGCAGATGCATCATTGTTGCTACTGGTATTGGTACTGGTGACGGTCTTCATAAGCATGGATCCAGTATTTCTCAATGATAAGGACACGTTGGAGGATCGCCTATTCTTTTTGGTGTCGATGGTGAGGTTATTATCATTGCTCTCGCTCATGATAGGCAGCGTTTGAGTGCTTCCAGTTGATGATGTACGACGCAAAAGCTTCCTTAAGATTTTAACACGCGACTCAGTGTCAGCATCCAAAGCAGCATCTTCAGGTAGCAATTCAGGGTCTGGTAGTTCAAATGGGTTGACAAAGCGTGGGCTGATAGGAGACATGGGCGTGTGTGTGGATGATACTGGTAATGTGCCAACTATGATGGGGATTTCAACCGTCATTCCTGCCAGGCTTTGAAAGTCGCTTGGGAAATTGACCACAGGCAATTCATAGCTGGTTTCTTGTAGCTGTGCTCGTACACGGACCTTATAGCTCACTTCCAACAATTGCCCATTGATCTCGATGGTTGGGGTAATGGTTCCGGGAATCAGGATTGAACGTACAATGGTCTGTGTAAGACCGCCATCTTGTGTCACATCAATATCCGCCTTCACATAATGGACAACAGAATCTGATAATAAATAGGACCTGCGCACATGTTATGAGGTTCATGCTCATCATCATCCATTTCTCATCATCAAGCCCTCATACTTACACTCCTTTGCATTGGATACGTGTTACCCGAATCAGTGCAATGATAACAGCATTGGGTCTTTGGAATGTTGTAAAGTGCTTCAAGCCAACAGTGATAGACACGGATTGATCTACATAGAAAGAATTAGTTTTGATGTGGAGAGGATACAATCATCGGTTGTACACTTGCTTCGAAGAAAAGCCTTTTTAGGCACTGTAGCGCTCAATGTGGCGAAATGGTCTTGATCATCATCATCTTCAGCGTGACAATAGACTTGCGATGATTGAGGGCTGTCAAGTTCATCTACCAACGTGTCGATTTCTTGCAATACAGGGACATTGATACGTGCTTTGGTAGGAGCAGCAAAGTCGGTGGATCGTTGTTCTACTTGAGCCTCGATGGTATATTCGACAATGCCATTGGTGCTTGTTTCACTCTATTATAAACAAGTTAGCGTGATGTTCATCATCATGAACGTGTCAAAGGGGGTCTTTTTACCTCGGTACAGCTAGGAAGAGCTACATCCGAAGGAACAACGAAAACAAAGGGAAATCGATATTGCTTATCCGCTTCGAGAGAAAAGACCGGGCTTGGATTGGAAGTAGGGATCATCATGCCATAGGCTGTGGTGGCTGCAGCAGCGTTCCTGAAAGCTTCTCGTCGCCGACGTGCTTCAGCTTCCCCACTTTGCTCGTTTCCTTCTTCTTCAGCTTCCACAGCAGCAGCAACAGGCAAATCCACATTGCACACTTGACGAAACAACTCTTGCTCATCTTGGATACCAGGCTCCAATTGCACTTTGACCACTCCCATCCACACCATACGAACGCGGCTAATCTTGATCGATTTGGGCGATTCCAACACTATATGCCCCTTGACAGTATCGCCAGCATAGTAGTAGGTCCAGTCATCGAGTTCAATGCCCAATGCAAGCTTGGACCGTCGGCCTGTACTTGCGAGAATACGTTGCATAAGAGTAGTATTTGCAATAAAGGAATGTTTGGAAACAAGAAAAGGTGGGGGTTGTATGTGTAGTGACAATATGGCCAGCTATTACTCGGGTAGGCTTATGCTGTTGTGTGACAATGCTACTGTAATATACGCTTGTGTCAACTAGTAGGTTATCTATTGCTTCATGTCTATCGCTGATTTGCTTCCCTTCTTCATAATAAAATGATCCCTTGCAAATGAATGGATTCACTATTGACCGAGAATGATGATGATGATGGTGATGTGCTGCTGCTCATGCTTGTTGATCTCTACTTGTCGTCATGAGGATCCAGAAAAAAGTCTCGTCTCCCCTTTGTCCCACCTCCGATAGAGCACAGTGCGTTTGTATAGTGGCCTTCTTGATTACACCAACGCGACAATCCACGTGCCATCGCACCAATCTCCAATGGATACCTTATTAAGCAATGAAATAAGAAGAATACTAGAATACTAATACTAAAATAAAGAATGCTTCTCCACCAACATCATTGTATCTGCCATATGGCTTAAGGAAATGAAGTCTATATGTGGAAAGGTGCGTGGTCAAGGTAAATAATAGTTATATTTAGCTCTTCTAGATGATGCTTTTCCCCCCAAGTTAGTGACACAGTCATTCATTATACTTGGGGAATGGGTTCTTGCGAATGATAAACCATTTCTCTGGCATGAGCAGCGGTATCCCAGGATTGGGGATATCCTCTTCTTGTCACGTGTATGGATTGCGACATGCAAACCATTATACCACCTCCCATACAGGTTGTGGTAGCTAAGGGTATTTACAGGTTGCGCCATGTTTATCAAAAAGGTGTCCCATTCCCAACAAACATTTTTATCACTTACCCACGCCCACTATGCACATAAAAGATGTTGTCGCCCGTTTTCACTCCCACCACACAGTTCTTTCTTCCATCATATCACTTTTTGATTGCTGATACTGTAAGCCCAAGTTGATGTGAGTAGGCGATCCATGTACCAATATCTGTAATGATCTTTAGTATTTCATTGTTATCCTCCTTTCATTGTCATTGTCGCCATTGCGGTGTTTGACTCTTTGTTAAAGTAAAACCTAACATCGTGCTGAATGAAGCATATACTCACATTTCTTTTTGATAGAGTCACCTCGTACACGGGTCGCTTTGGACCTTTTCCTCAATATGAGGTTTCAGATAACGGCTGGGTCAGACGTCGTACCATTGATGGCTATAATGTATAGTGCATCTTCAAAGCTGGATTCGGTGGCCGTTCATCATCCAGTGTTGTCTTTCTTAAAGGGATTCAGCAATCACCGGAAGTTGAGAGGGTGATACACCAATTAGTTGACGGCATGGATCTTCCTAAGGGAACACCAACTTTCATCAGACATTCAAAAGATTTTCAATCTCTGATCTTGACACCGGCACCAGGTTCATCAAGATTTCGACGTGATGTCGATAGAAAAGCCATGCGATTGAGGAACACAATACGCTTTAAATCGAGAGAGCTTCCCATCCACAATTGAAAGTGACACGTGCTTGGTGTTTTCATGCTTTTGAACAAATACATTCTCTTCAAAACCTGAGCAAACGACAAAAGTCTAACACCAGCGTCAAAGTTCAAGCTGCCATCAACGACAACAAGGCCTTTCGTCACCCAACATTGATGATTGTTTTACACCACCTGGTGAACTGGACAATTGGATCAAACAAAGAACTGCTAAATCCAAATGGTATGGAATCCCAATATGGCCTACGTACCATCGGTTGCTGAAATTGACGTGGTGCATGAACCAAGGTGAAAATAGCAAGGTCCAACTATGAAGTGGGTACTTTCATCTTTGTCTTGCTATTCATCATGAAAGCTCTGAAAGGTGATCTCACTATTCCAAAGCCAAAGGATCATCACAAAAAGCTTAGTGTTGAACTAATATGACGCCAACACAAAAATATCGCACTCAAATCAGATGTCCTTCCCATGATCACTCATCAAAAATGTTGTCTATGCTGAAGACTATGGAAGCGAAAAAAGATGCACACCAGCAAAAATATGGATCTTTACTACAACATTTATCGCCAAGTTGAAAAAGACACACAATGACCATACATTCCTCATTCTCCCTTGCAGCTCTTTTGGAGTTGCTTGCTCCCCAGAAGATCGTTTATAAATCCCACTTGTCTTATTTTCATGCTGTTGTATGTTATTACTAAAAGATGCCTTTATCGTCTTTGTGTGATGTTGCTATGGAAACGTAAAGTGTTTGGATGTCGCCAATGATAGGCGTCGTGGTTGTCGGGGTGATGCTGGCGTTGTTGACTATCATTTTATGTATGTTGGTGATGCTGATGATCAAAGAAACGATAAGCAGCAGCAAAAGCCATCAACTCAGATTATGAGTAAAGTGTATCAGCAGATGCATATTGAGTCACTGATTAAGGAAGGAAAAGGAGAAGGAAAGGAAATGGGTATGGTGTGCGTGGGGATAAACAAGGGGCGGTGTTGTGATGGTGGGTGGGCTGATCTACTAATTGCGGAAGATCAGATAAAATTTGGGAGGCAGTCGCGATTGTATAAATACGAGGGCACAGACACTGCTTGGGCTGTCTTTATCTGATGAAGCCATAAACATACACGCACTATTCCCCCACCATCCTACTCCACCACTCTACAGTGCAATCCACTCTACTCCTCCTCCCCACTCTTAGCATCCAATGCCAACATTTGCACCCTATCTACTGGGTGGCAAGACCTTGCAAGGCGTACAACCACCTTCCGATCACAATGCGTCCCATTCCCACTCCCTCGTCGACATTGAATCATGCATTGACGATCCCCATCTTGCTCCTTTGGGTGAGCATGTGCGTGCTGATAAGACACAAGAGCAGCAAAGGCAACAACGATCAAAAGAGGGTCAAGTACGGATACGAAAGAAGCAACTTAGAAGAGAAATCCGTGAAGATGGGGTGTTGCTATTGAGACGACGAGGAATGGAATCAGCCGAGTTATCAGAGCAATTGGATGGCCTTTTACCGCCCTTGGCACCCTTTCTCAATCCAATGACACGTCTTCAAGGCCTTGTGGAATTGGATATCTCACGCAATCGATTGACACAGCTACCACCCAACTTGGCAATGCTCAACTATTTGAAAATCCTCAATGTATCCGCCAATCGACTTGCAGCAGTGCCCTCCGTATTATACAATCTTGGTCAACTTGAAGTACTCAATCTATCACAAAATTTGATCACTGAGATCCCGAGTGAGATGGCGATACGTTTACGAAGGCTGAAAACGTTACGGATGTCAGCTAACCGCATTGAGCGTATTGAAGCGGATCTATCATTATGGGAGGAAATGGAGCATCTGCAATTGGGTTCAGTCTTTGGCGGTAATTTGCTCACTCATATACCTGATCAGATTGCAGATATGCAACGTCTTCAAGAGCTGGATTTATCCCATAATCAATTACGATCACTACCTTGCAACATGCGTCTGGAACGTTTAGAACATCTCAACGTAAGCGACAATCAACTCGACACCTTGCCAGCATCCATTGCACAATGCCAACGTATGCGTACGCTCAATGTATCCAAAAATCATCTTACAACATTGCCTGCCGATCTTGTACAGCTCAAGTTCCTTGAGTTTTTCGATTTGAGCGAGAATCTATTGTGCATCATGCCAGCAGATATTCTTCAGCATATGCGTTCAACCACACTACTCATCACTGGCAATCCCCTTATCCATGATATCTCTGGTGTAACCAGTAGCAACAACACGAGTGATGCATATGCACAAATAGTACGTCAAATGACTATGCGTGCGGTTCCAATGTCGCCTCTTTGTGGTCCACGTGGTATGGGATGTGAAGGTGGTCCCTCTTCTCTCGTACTTCATCGCCATCGTCATCATCACCATCATCATCACCATAATCGCCAACGGAGCTACTTTGATAACTTTGATGATAAAGGCAACAACAGCGGTAGCAGCAGTGGTAGTGGTAGTGGTAGCAGCAGCAGCAACAGTGATAATACGACATCATCAATACCCAGATCAACAACAAGACGATCACGATTACAATTCTTTCACGACCATGACGATCATGATGCTAGCATTGATCGAGAATTGTTATATCATGCACGCCAACTCAATATCCGTGGATCAAGACCAGGCACTCCTCAAACCTTAATGGGTGTCTTATCACCACCCCAAGACGACGACGACGATGATGATGATGTTGATGACAATGCACAAGAACAACAGCAGCAACCCAATCAACATCAGCTGATGGGTAATACACCTGTGGATGAGGATGAGGACGAGGAACATGTGCGAGAAAGTATGGAATTCCAAGGGCATCATTTGATCCATTCGTTACGTGAAATTGCCGCCCGACACATTCTCAAGAACAAGGCTCAAGTCCCCTTGCATATGCTTCCAATTCATTTGGCACAGGATCTTGAAAATCATTCTCGTCTTTGTGTTGCATGTCAATCCCCTTTTGTCAATGAATGGGTCACGTCTGTTCAAGTGAAGAGCTTCAAGGGTCATCCAGCTGTCGTTCATCGTGTTCGATTTTGCTCAACTGCTTGTTGGCGAAGTTGTCTTGGTAAAGATGTCATACCCGACGATCCACCCATCATCCATGATACCACCACCACATCAACCACTAGCAGCAACATCCATTTTCCTCCTCCTTCACCCTCCTCTACTTCTTCCATAAGCAGTATGAGTACGAGCAACCTCCATTGGATTGAGACGACAGCTGCAACAACACCACTCGCTTCTCAATAATATGCTTGTAGATATATATACATTCCATTGTTTACCCCCCCCCTCACACATCTTGTATAGTTTTCTCTTTTGCTTTCTTTGCTTTCAAATATACCATGTTACATTTGCCACCCCCGCAATAATAAACATTTATTACAATGCTCCCCAATATAAAAGAAAAGCAGCTGATGGTTGTAAGCGTAATCATGGGACATGTTACTGCAGCAGTTCATCAATGAGTGATTTATTGTAAGAAGCCGACTACTCATAAAACACGATCGAAAGATGGGAGTCGGCGATGGAGATGGATGTAGTAACTCCAGGGTCTCATTAGTCCCATCAGCGACTAAAACACCGCCTGATTAACTTTCAACATCTCTCTCTTTCTTCTCCACCCCCTTTTCACACGGCTCTTTTTATACTTTTTTACCACCATGGGTGCACAACAAAAACGACGTATTCCCGGTGTCATGGCGCCTTCTGTTCGCAGCGCCAGCAGCCCAGCACTTATCGTTCCTCCAACTGAAGACAGCGATGCCAAGATCGACTTTAGTGTCGACATTGAAGGAGTGCCCTCATGCCAAGACGTGATTGATCTATTGTACGGGTTTACTTTTTTGCTTGTCAACCTTAATACAGCATCCTGATGTGTGTACGACGTAGGAAACTTAAAGAAAAGAAGGCTTTGTATGATTGTGTGATCGATGTATGCCGTAAGGTATTGCCTGGGTGGGAGCAAGTACAAGAGATCTCGCTTGACCGTGTCAGTGGAGCCATGACCAAGTAAGTGCATGTTGTATGAGAGAGAGAAAAAGGTACTCATATCCATGGCAACAGTGCTGTTTATTTCCTAGACAGCCCTGGAAAATCGCGTGTATTGCTTCGTGTCTATGGTGTGGGTGCCGACAACTTGGTGGATCGAAAACGTGAACTTGCTTGGCTTTCTCGATTGTCGCAAGTCAGCAACAATGTGAGCCCTCAACTTTTGGCAACATTCGGCAATGGACGTTTTGAGGAATATCTAGACTCCACCACCTTGACACATGCCGAATTATCCGATCCCACCACATCATGTCAAATCGCTCAAGCCTTGCGTCAGTTGCATAGTCTTGCTGATGATTATCCACCTCCTACCACCAGTAAAGGTGTTCCCTTTGTTGAAATTTGGCGCAATATCACCCAATGGTACACAGCTATACGTGAGCTCATGAATCAAGATACATGGAAAGCCAAGTTTAAAGATTTCGATCTCGAAAGCCTCCCTGCCGAAATTGAACGCTGCAAGGCTATCATGGAGAGATTCCCAAGTCCCACCGTATTCGCACATAATGATGTAAGTGATGAGCTCAAAGGATGGGAGAGGACATGGTATATTCATGCTGAATGAGGGAGCTATCCCCCCCTTTTTTGTTTTGCATTAGACCCAGTATGGCAATGTGCTTCGATTAACCGAGACGGGTGAACTTGTCATTGTCGACTTTGATTATGTCGGTTATAATCCACTTGCATTTGATCTTGGAAACCACCTTAATGAATGGATGTACAATTACCATGGCGATCATCCAGCGGAGCCTATGCCTGAATACTTCCCTTCCAAAGAACAACGATTGCGATTCCTGAACGCCTATATTGGAGACAAGCCTATTCCTGAACATCCATCGGTAGAAGAATTGGATCAGTGTGTATTGGCTTGGGCCGTGGCGGGCCATTTGCAATGGGCTCTTTGGGGTGTCATTCAATACAGCCAGAGCGAAATCGATTATGATTATCATTTATACGCCAAGGCACGCTTTGACATTTTCAGAAAAAAATTGGCCAACTATCCCTAATAGAAATAGCAATACCATCCACCTGTATATATAATGTAGAGTATGAAAAAAGTATTATTATTATGCTTTCTTTAAACCTATTTTCGTTGAGATTGGAATACAATTAGTCGACTATATCTTTGCTTTCATATCATCATCTGAAACGATTTCCTTTTGTTGTCCATTTTCTGTAATGTTACTGGTCATGCGCATAAAATTTTCTTGATGCAACGTACAAGTGCATGGATAACTAGTAATCATATCATCATCATGCCTCTACTATAAAACCCATGCTTTGAATACGATGAGGAGGATGAGGGATCATTGAAAGCATCCTATGTCCCCTTTTGATGTTGAACGGGTAGGATGACTCATTTTTCATGGTCAAACTAATTGATTTGGTTCAAGACAAAACACTGCCAAGATGATTACAATGGGATGTCTGCAGCTCTCGGCCATCAGGGCCAAAGGAAAGGGGGGTGATGAAGTTGTTGGGAACACCATGCGCCTCTCAATCGGTAAAATAGATAGAGCGAAGGGGTGAAGCGGGTACACGTTATGGCGTTGGGATATTGAATAAAAGAACCGGATAAAGGTGATTGGTAAGTATAAGTGTCAGGTTCACTTTAGCAGGATAGGAAAGTCTTTACAGATGAGCTTTGGCCATGTTTCACACATTCGGAAGCGCCGACCAACCAAAAGCAAGGAAATGCCAATAAAAAAAAAGCCGTCCTCGGATACCCTTGTCCCGTTGCTCTTTCTTCTTTCTCCACACACACACACACACATACATTTCATAACATCCCGCATATCCACCTCTTTGACTTTGTTCCTTTCGACATGAAAATCTTTCAGAGCACACACGACTATTCATACCCGTGGAGTTTGGTGTCAGCAGCCAATTGGCAAAAATACCCCAATGAGCACTGCTCTCATGTGCAGCATGTCGATGTCTTGAATCGCACTGTGGATCCAAAGACCGGTGTCCTGACAACGGAACGTCTTATTACCGTCAACCAAAATGTGCCCACCTTGATTATGAAGGTATACAATCACTTAGCGTGTGTATGTGTATATGTGTCATATCAGTGATGCTGATCAATAAGGGGGGGAATGATATCTAGCTTCTTGGATGCAACGGCTCTGAGCAATACGTTCGAGAGATTTCCATCATCGACCCAAAGGAAAAGACCTTGACCATGACAAGCCAAAACTTGACAATGTCCAACTTGTTAAGCGTCAATGAAACCATTGTCTATCGTGAACATCCCCATGACAAGCAAAAGTACGTATGAAAAGAAAAAATGATATCATTCATGTGGTGGTGGTGATTGACAAGATTTTTATCATTGATTGCAGGACCCAGTTTACGCAGCAGGCTGCAATCTCAGCTGGAAGCATTGTCTCTCGTTGGGCTAATGTGATTGAAGATTTTTCATTGAAACGATTCCAACAAAACGCTGCTGTGGGTCGTGAAGGATTCTCAAAGGTAAAGCAAAATTTTTCTTTTGTGGTAGTTCAGGAACAAAGGGACTAATTCACACCTCTTTGTTTTGGAACAAAGGTTCTGGAAAGATTTGTAGTGATGGCTGAAGCATCTCCAACCAATGGCAATGAGCCATCACGTTAGAAAATTTCACATGCTTCCTTTTCTCTCCATCGTATCACTCCACTCCCCGCATCTCTCATTTCTCTCATTGTTCCTTCTTTGTACTCAATACCCAGTCCCTGTTGCATGCACATAGACACACACACACACACACACAAAACGCACTCTACACATACACACACATACACGCACCAAAAAAGAAAAGTGAGACTTTTTTCATCAGCATCACCCATTTACTTTGTTCCTCGTCTTGTCTCCTTTAAGATTTGTGTACCATAGTGGCAAATAAATCAGCAACATTCAACAAACAAAGATGCGTTCTTTGTATACTTGAAAGATGAATATGGATAGATCATCCTACGACATCATGCAAGAGGAGGCGTCTCCTCAATAAACGTAGTAGTAGTATACAGCTATTAATATCATTCACTTTAATTGCTATGGTTTCCTTTCCAATGCGTTTTCATGCAGATTGAAGGGTATGCTGGTAATTGTAATCCGCAAACCTGGTACCGTCACCATGCATGTATGTACTTCACCTAAACAAGGCGCTGGATGAGACCTACAGCTGTACAAAGGCTTCTATCCATGCAGCGATAATCTTTCAGGTACCAGCATTGCATCCAACAAACGTCTTTAAATTCCATTCTCCTACCATATGGCTTGCTACCACATGACTTAGCAGCTAGCTATTTTTATTACAGCCAATCTCGCTTTCATGCGTTAGAGTTTATTTATGTAATTGGTGCAATCCATACCTACTGTATCTGTGCAATGCCGTTGTGTTGGAAAAAGACCGAAAGATGGAAGCCAATAACAGTAGTAGAGAGATGTGGAAGGTGGTGGATCATATATTGGGCTCAATTGACTTGCCCCCCTCACTCACTATAGTCACAAAAAGCATCATGGCGTACTTGTTTTTCATTCCAAAATGGAGCAAGCCCAACATCACTGATGGCTGGCATGTTCTAAATTATCTTGTTATGGTCTAGCTCATGCCACAATATATGCGCCATGTCAATAAATCGATCACTTTTATGATCTGGCGTCAACTGCATCCGAGCCACTGTCTTATGGCAAGTATCATAATGAAGCATTCATACCAATATACAATCTCCTCCGCTGTCATCATCATCATCCACAATGGTAATAGCGTTCCTCGTAATTTCTGATAACGTCCTTCCTCATTGTTGCTGCTGCTGTACATATAAACCCATGGCAAACTGAATCATTGATATGAAAATCCTACATTCCTAAACACAATCATTCTTCATTTATGCAATGATGATGATGTGTGTGTACATAAACACCACGTGCCATTCATTCTGTTCTTCACCTTGCTTATAATGCTCTCGACGTCATCCATCATTAGGAGGAAGCAGCTCCATCACATTTACCATATAGGTAAAACATGCAGGTAACTGTTTCTCAAAATTCTCACAATGAAGCGTGGAGGCTTTATGATACATAGTAGGTTACACAAGTTGGTCCAGAAGTGGAGTTGCATAAACTAAGCGATCGATGTGATGCGCACAGACCTAATATCTTAATTACGAGAGCTGATCTCAATTGAAGTCTTGAGCAGTGACCATTCTTATGGAGCTAAAAGTATAGGATATTGTGGAGGGTACGTATAAACAGTAATAGCTGTAGCAAGCGGGGTGGCATGGAGTGCACGAATTGGAGCGAACAGGAGGAACAAAGAGACCACTCTTCTTCACTTCCACTTCACAAAAAAAGGTAAGCTTGTCTCCATTTACAAACTACAACGCGTTAATTGCTGGCATTCCTTACAATGTACAGCGTTCATTGAGGTGAACATGTGGTCAATGGCGACACTTTCCAGCTGCAGACATTCAGCAACAAGTACGCGCGCGATCTGCCCATGACTCAAGCTTCCATTGCAATACAACATGTACGTTCCATCGCTGCATTCCTTTATTATTCAAGTTGGACATTGTGGTTCTAAAGTTCACGTGTAGTTTGCTGTTCTCACGTTTATACGAGATCCAAAGGGGGGCGTCGTGTGTCGTGTGTATGCTTTTCATGGTTGCCATCAAGGAGGGTCGCAACCTATTGTTACTATGGGTATGTCGATATGAAAAGCGAATGTTATTGTTACCTTACACTTCACTTACTGTAGCTTGGACACGTTGGATTATGGTACCTGTGGCAGCAACAGGATACGGATATCAAAACAAGAATGCTGTATGGTTGGCTCAATGGTATGCATGGTATTGGATCTACAAAGCGAAACCTGTTAATTAACGAACCTTACAGTGAAACAGCAGCAAGACAACATGGATGACATGGAGATACGGCTTTATTTGAGGCAAGAATGCTATTGAGCAGCACCACAAGGTAAGAGTGTTCATTGTGGAATTGATTGGATTCAAGTGAACTTACCAAACGCCATACAGTGGCAGAGCCTCTTTCGGCGATACTATTATTATCAAGGCTGCGTGTCAAGGACGTCATTGTACTATACTTTCCTGTGGAGCTCTACATGTTGTGCCCGGGGACAGTGCGACTCATGTTGCGGCCTTAGGGATTTAAAAATGCATCCTCTGTTCGCACGGCTTCCATCGTTTTACGGCTATTGATCTCCTTGCCTTTAGAGAGAAGATGGGTATCTCTATTGATGCACTTCATCGCGTCGATCCACAGGAGAGTACCGGTACAATGACGTTTCTTTGGCTGTGCGCTTTTATTATCACTTTACATCCTGATGGCCTACTTGGTTCCCAAATCTGCGGGTGATGATTGCGTGATTCAGGTATGCATGACTCTGATCCTTTTTGGAGACCTTTACTGATGCCTACCATTATTATTTAGAGGGACCATTGCAGAGAGCTGCTTGTCTTTTGGTCTTTGGAGTTTACAAGATCACAGCCATGATTGCTAAGTATTATTCGATAGGTTTGGACAATTGTTTATGGTGCATCTTTTATAGGTGAATCATGTCAGCCATGGGGAAGTGTTTATGTCTTTGGTGGTGTCAACCTTTATTGCGTCTCGGGTGGTTGGTTACCAAGCAACGGGCGATTTCTCTGGAGAATGTCAGCCAATGAACGTCTTTTATGAGTGGATTGTATCAGCAACTAGCAACAGCATCCATATCGTTGGTTCCACATCAAGCTTTATCCCATCATCTGGTTTTCTCGTTATCGGCAATTTGGTGGGCGTCCTGAAATGATGTTCTCTTATCGATCGATCATGTCAGCAACAAGGAGCAGGTCTATACCTTTGGCGTCAGTAAGCTTTCGATCTTCTGGTGGTTCTGGTTATCGGCAATTCCTTTGATGGATCTCTACAACTATATGTGCCTTATGGATGGATCATGTCATCAACAAGCAGTGAAGGCCCGCGTTCAAATCTTTTGTGTTACCAAGGTCATTCATGCATCTCGTCAAGGACTCCATCGTCAAGCTGCATTCGGCTGAGGATGATGATGGATTGGATGGAATTGACATAAGCGCTTGTATCTTTGACGAACGAAGATGGATCACAGCTATGGATGATATTGGAATACTCGAGTCAATGCACACGGCAGCTATTTAGCAATCATGGATGAGGGATATTTATGACGGCAGCAACCAAGGTTACCATGATGAGGACACATTAATGTCACCTACAAGAGGACACCTTTGAAGCGGCCAGGTGGATTTACCAGTTTTCATCACTTCGACTCCGTGCTCCAAGATGCTTGACCACTTTATCAGTTCGATCCATCATGACAACACTTCCCACGCCCACTCACATATAAACAAGGCTGTTGTCGCCAACACCATCATCCACGCTTTCTTTCTTCTTGTATGCATATCATCAATCATCAATGGTCTTTGGTAAGTCTCAAGGATATTCTTTATGTGATCCCCAAAATGAGGGTACTCATGATGCATTCATCTATGTAGCTCACTTCATTGCTTTAAGACTTGGTGTGCTCATTGCTGCTTAATGACACTTGGCTGTGTTTCTTGAGGAACCCTTTGTGGTAGGTATAACTATTATTTGCATATTAAAAGGATGCCTAGTCTGACGGGAATTTGGGACTCCTTTGTAGGTGACAAAAGTACATGCGTATCAAGATGTCGACCTGTTGACGTATGCCCATGTTGGTTAGTTGGATCATGGAGTAGGGTGGCAATGGCGTGCAACAGCTCACATCATGTGTCCAAAGGACCAATTATTCTGTTTCCTTGCCAGCTGTTGTGGACACCAAGACCAACACTCATGGGAGTGGTATTGCCATTTCGAGGGAGATGTGCTCCAATTTTCGGAAGCGCGATATAGCGCTCTTTATGTGGAATCAGTTCCTGGTGCGCGCAGCATAGTTGTCTCTTCTCCTGCATGGATTCGACAACGTTGTATCCAGGGAAACAAGGTAATTTGGGAGTCACTGTCATTTGAGCAGTACCAAGCATTAACGCTCTGCGTAGAATTGAAGCGCTCTGGTGAATCCAATCATTCCCCCAGATTATCACTTTATCAAGAACAACATGCAACACTTCGCGCTTTGGTCGGTTGGGATGGGTGCTTGCAACGCGAGGAACTTGTACCAAGCATGGCTTGAACGTTTTAAGCAGCTTCCGATTGAAGTGAAAGGAGATGCTAAAAGGTAAAATGGAGCCGTTTGATCACGTTACCTTGCTATTGACGCAATACATCTTTTCCACAGTTCCAAGAAACTCTCGTTCGACTATCTACTGTGGAATACAATCATTAGCGACGTTAATAGGCGGGTATGTAGCAAATATTTGCTTTGCAGGGTTTATCACTAATAACTCGGATCTACGTTGTAGAGGAATTTAGCAAAAACATACCAGGAGCAAGCACTGGAAATTTTTCACAACTGCTGCCGATCCTGCAATGGATCAAGCACGCGAAGCGCTGAACGAAGAACGATCCCATCACCAAACGACGGCGAGATGCTTCGCGACTACCTTCAATCATTACAGCATACATCTTCCGATTGAATATCACCACCGAACAATCTTTCGATGATTGGTATATCAGCAACAGAGCCGATTTACGTACACTTTTTTTTCTTGATACGTAACAGAGACCACCCTACCAATCATTTTGTATGCCCCTGGTGCTACCTCCACAAGTGACCCCTCCTCTACTGCTACTGCATATGCAAATGATTACAAAGCTACTACGACTGCCTCATCCTCTTCCAAGTAATTCCAATGCTGCTGCTGCCTCGTCTTCACCAAGTGATTCCAATTCGACTGCTGCCTCGTCTTCACCAAGTGATTCCTATTCTGATACTACTACCGCTATCCATGAAACCAGTGAAGCTATTTTTTCGGATTCTATGGTATACCTCTCCGATGGCGTAGATGTTGCCAAGGGAAATAACAACAGCTACCGTTGCACCACACCACCATTGAAACGGCAACGTAGTGATTCATTTTTCATCTGCCAATCCCCTATGCGAAAATCATACTCCCACCCCCATCCCATGTATATTGCCAATGTGTACATACGTATGATCTCTGAATTAAACATCCCTAGCCACCACTTGAGATATTGGTCAATCAGCTTAGTATATGATTGTGGTCTGATTACATGTCATTGATATGATGAACATGATGGTATCGTTTATTGGGATGAGAGCATTTCTTCCATTTTACGTTTACGCCTATTTTCACGCGCATATTTTGCCAGTGGGCCTAAGTCATCCAATTCATTGTTGCTAACTTGCTCGTCGTCAGTCAAATCATCGAGATCAATGAGACCAATACTACTACTGCCAACGCCATCAATTGGATCCTCCTCCTCCTCTTCGTCTTCTTCTTGATCATCATCATTACTATCGTTGTCACTGGTGGTATATATACGTTTATCTTGAATGGCTGGTAATGCTGATAATGAGGAAGGAGATGTAGAAAGGCGAGGACTTGTGCTGGTGGTGGTTGTACTGCTGCAGTTGCTGTGAATAGTGTGGGATTGCTTCCGCTTCATGATCTCATCTTCAGATAATCCAAGCCAAAAGGCTTCATTTTCCACCTCGGATTGACGATCCTGGCTCTCACGATCATTGAAAATGTCGTCATGGGTAGTGGTCGTGATGATCTCATAACATCTTTCTCGATTGGCCATTTGAGATGGGGAATAGGCGTAATAGGAAGGACCGCGTTTGGATTTGATAAGGATTTCAGAAGGGGAATGAAGTAAAGGAGGATCAATAAGGGAATACAAGTCGTCAGAGCGATGATGATGATGAGAATGCTGAGGAGATGATGATGCTGAGATTATAGTAAAGGGGTCGATAGTAGTAGTGGTGGTGTCGGTATCGCGTTCGCGTCGTGATGGCGACCCTGGTGCAGAACGAGTCGTTGCATGATGATGAAGACGATGACGATCCTCCATATTCAACAACCTTTCTATATATCCCGTTATTCTTCCATATTCTGATAGTCATCCTTGTACACTTCCACTTGCCTAATATAACTCTAGTGGTTCGTGTGTTTGTGTTGGTTGTCGTTGTTGTCGTGGTGTCGTGGTCCACAATGGCACATTCGTTTGGTTTCTTCATGGACGATCGCCGCCGATCTGGTGAAGCATTGCAAGGTTGTCGTCGTTGAGAGGTATCAGCATGCATCGGTATATTGATCAGGAAGAAAGAACCAGTTGCTTCGGTGTTGAAAATTCATTTTCATTCTAACAACAATAGGCATGCTTTGTGCTTCCAAACCTACCCTCCCCCTCCTGTGCACCATTTGTGGATATAGTCCACAACCACAGCTACCCTATTTTCATTTCATTGTCATATAAACAAAGGTCGTCGATGATGGAAATTGCCACCACATGGCCCCTTGATTTGGCTTCGATATGGACAGCTGACTTATGCATGGACAACCATCACACACCTAGGCTCTTTGATAGATAACCAGACACATTTCATTTGCCTTGTATACCGCTATTTGTGAGACAATGGGAACGCCACAATAAAGTGAATCTATACATCGGGAGCAACTAGGTCACGGGATAATGTTGAATCGGTGGATTTATATATAACACATGCCTATCCTGGGAAAATGGCTTTCTTCTTTCTTTGTCCCAAACATTCATTATCATGGATTACTCAAAGTTTCTTAGTACTCGGAGCAAGGAGCGTAAAGAATCACCTAGTAAGCTATCATGTATCCTCAACATACGTAACCAACATAGCTTACCATGACAACATGGTAGTTCGTGCCTTGTTCAAATATGCTGTGCAAGAAGACATGGTATGTACGCCGTGTGATATATAGTAGAGTAGATGTGAGGGAATGACTCATCATATTTGCCGTGCCACATAAACCCTATATGACGCGCACGTATTGACATCTCGTAAAGATGCCACTTCATGCTGGTCAGCCCAACCCTGATACTTTTCCTTACGAGAGTATGTCGGTGACATTAAAATCGGGCGAAACTATTTCCTTTGACAAGGCTTTGTTTCAACGAAGTTTGATGTATGATTTGACGGTATGTTGTGTATCGTTCTCACGCTACAAGCACACGTGCTCATAAGATGTTGACCATAGTCTGGGTTGCCACCTCTCAATGCATGGCTCCGTGAGCTGCAAGAATTGGAACACAAACCACCTCGCAAGGATTTTGCATTGTCCGTAGGCCCGGGATCCCAAGATTTAATGACCAAAGTAAGTAATCGTCGTCTAAGCCAATCCATATCCCACACACACATACACACAGAGGCAACTCATATGCATGTTGCATAGTCATTTGAGATGTTTGCAGAACCTGGTACAGCCATGTTAATCGAAGATCCCACTTATGCTGGCGCTTTATCTTTTTTGAATACAATGCCGATCGATTTGGTTCCTGTGGGCACGGATGCTGATGGCATCATTCCCGATAATCTTGAACGTATTCTTGAAACATGGCCAGAGCACAATCCTAACGGCAAAAAAGATCAACCAAGACCCAACGTCCTTTATACCGTTCCCGTGGGTGGCAATCCTACAGGCGTAAGCTCAACGCTTGATCGCAAAAAACGCATGTACCAAGTGTGTCAAAAGTATGACATTATCATCATCGAAGATGATCCATACTACTATTTGCAGGTAATAACAAGAAGCGGAGCAATGATGCATCGTCCATTTTACTCATCTCACGTTGACATTTAGTTCAATGAGCAACGTACTCCATCCTACTTCTCCATGGATGTGGATGGTAGAGTACTACGTCTTGATAGTATGAGCAAGATCTTATCATCGGGAATGCGCATTGGATGGGTAACGGGTCCTCCTGCATTGGTCAATCGAATCGATGTCCATACAGCGGTAAGCTACAAAGATAACAGGTGGATGTCAAGCTCAGCTGTGCACTCATCAATACTACTTCTCTATATAGTCAAGCAACCTACAGCCCGCTGGCATTCCACAATTGATGGCTTATGGCTTGTTAGAAAAGTGGGGTCATCAAGGATTCTACAATCATGTTAGATCGGTGGCAGATTTTTACCGTGAGAAACGAGATGTGTTTATTCAATGCATGGATAAACACCTGCAGGGGTTGGCCACGTGGGTGGTGCCAGATTCAGGCATGTTTGTGTGGATCCGCATGCTTGGAGGTATCCAAGATTCTCAAGAATTGATCCATACAAAGGCGATTGAAAAACGTGTGTTGGCTGTGCCTGGTGTTGTAAGTAAAGTCTTCTTTCCCTACCATCATCATGAAACTTACCTATTACATGTAGTCGTTTTTACCCATCCCAGGCAAAACGGAGTATGTGCGAGTGTCTTACAGCGCTATTAGCAATGACAAGATGGATGAAGCTATACGTCGCTTAGCTGAAGTCATTCGTGAAGGAGCACAAGAGAATGCAAATGCCAATGGTAATTAGCTCATTACATGTTAGAGTAAGATGTTTATAAAGATACACATTGGAATCATGGAGGAGTAGGGAGGGATGATATAATGATAATGGTACAGCGCTATACATGCATGTGGGAAAATGGATGATGTGAGGTGGGAGGGGATATCATTTACAGTGGGATGCTGTAAAATCTAGTATTGGAACTCCTCGCAATGCAAATGTGGAAGGTATCCAGGTCGTGTAGCAGACGCCACGGCGTTTTTGATGCTTGCATTAAAGCTGGCAGGACCACATGCTATATAACAGGATTAGTTTTCTATATATACAACAACAGCAAACAATTTGACTACATACCAAAGATGCCAGGTTCACGTCCACCAGCTTCCTTGAATAAAGCACGAACATCCATGCGAGATCCAAACACCACACGAGGCTTGGGGGCATCTTCATCTTGCACGTGATCATCATCCACATTGGAAAACATGCGACTACCTTCACCATCCAATGATGCGGCTTTCTCAGTAGGGGGAGTAGGCAATTCAATGATGTTGTCAGCGCCTTGCTTGTTCGTTTCGGTCACATACAAAAGAACATGGACATGTGGCAAGTCATATTTGAGTTGCATTCGTTTGCGAGCATGTTCAAAATCCACAAGGAGTTGCTGCAACTCGGCATAAAACCATTCAAGCTCACCAACATGACGTACGGACCAAGCAAAGTAAATGTCCTTGGAGCGAATCGATTGTTGTTGGGTCATCATGCCACCTTCCAATAGTGTCAAGCCAAGCTCACGTACAAGTCGCATAGGGAATGTGACGCCAGCACCAGCACCCATGAGCAACAAGGTATCATGATGAGTGAGCATTTCAGTGGGATCCAAATCAGGTGATCCGTTGCCATAAGGACCAGCAATAAATGCGGGCCATTCTTCACCTTGTTGAGCGAGTTTGTATAGCTTGCGAGTAAAGTTGCCACGTACACATGCATACATTTCAATCATGTCACATGCATTGTCTTCCGTTTTGCGGTGTACACTGGTGATGGTGAATGGATGCCATTGGACATAGGATACCTTGGGCAAGCTGATGTAAACATGTTGACCAGGACGGTGGGTGATAGGACTTGAAAGACGTAATGACAAGCGTGTACAACCATGTGGGAGCACTTCAACACGTGCACGACCAATACGCGACTTTACAAACCAGCCTGTAAGTGCATTGACGCAGTAACATAGCAAGCCCGCAAAAAAGTAACGCATTGCATAAGGTGTATGCTTGGCAATAGCGCCCAAAAATCCAAAGCCGACAAGGTGGGTGACGAGGAATAGCTCATGGCAGTAGCGTCTGATGGGATATAAGCTTGTGACAAAGACAAAACATAGGCAACCATAGCCAGCAAGACCATGCTGCACCTTTTCAGTGGCAAGTTTTTCTTTCAGGAACCATGAGAATCTTGACCAATTTTCAAGCATGTAGGCCATGTGTACTGTTGCCAACACAACAATGGCTGTTGCCAAGGTGCGATGTAAAAAGTTGAGTTTCACGTGTGAGATGCCTGTCAACAATGCCATAGCCGAGTTTTTGCCAGTCGACGCCAACATGAATGGAACAATCGAAATCGCCAAAAAGCCTGCACGATTTGAATTGATAGCTAAATCCGTTTGAACCAATAATAAAGGTACAGCCGTGGTCACCAATGCGAGAATCAACAAAATAGCACCAACAGGTGGTAATACAGGTGTAAGACGAGATCGGCTGCTACCCAAATTGAGCGTGTAGCTGCACTTGTTGACGACATAGCGTTCCAATCGGTTGTATTTGCCGAAAAATGACGAGTGGCGAATGTATGTAATAGATTGGGCTACATGTCGTAGAAAAAGTACAAACGTAAGGCCTGAAATGACGCCAGCTAAAGCACCTGCGTAGGGTATATTAGCATTCCAAGGTGTCGATTCATCAATCGCACCATGACTAGAATGATCCATATTCATATCCATCCTGAGAATGAAGGGTGAAAGAATATGTACAAAGGGAGGTAAAAGAGAAAAAGAGAGAGAGAAAGAAAGAAAGACTAAAGAAGTTTGAAACAAAGTTGTGGTGCTTAAAATCGGTCTGTTGATCGGCCATCCAAGTTATGGTGTCCAATCGGGAACCGTTTCAGAGCAAAAAGCTCTCATTTTCTTCGCTTTCTAGATTTGTTACTAGGTACCGCCATTACACAACTTTAAAAAATCCATGCAATGTGGACTACTTGTAGCAATCCATCATACGATGATGAAAAAGAAAAGAATGCCATATGCACCCTCACAAGCAGGATGCATGAAAAAAGGATCTACAAGCTGCAGAGGAATAATTTCTGGATTTGTTCATATGCAACTTTGTTGCCTTCTCATCGCGTTTTGTTGTGCATGCAGCCACTGTGGTCCATGCACCCATACATTATCGAATGACCTGGGTACCATCGGAAAAAAAGGAATGTTATCACTGGATCTGGAATACCAGATCTCGTTATTATTGAGATACTACGCGCTTTCTTGTAGCAGCTGGTACAAGAAAAATCCCTTCGGCGACTCGATTGATATGGTTGCATAGCATCCTACTAGAAAAGAATAAACACCTTCGCCCTGAGATAAATGCACTGGGGCTACTTTTATTATGCTGTGCACAGTGATACATGGTCAGTGGATGCTCGGAGTCCATTAGCCAATCAAGTAATTTTGCTGCTGAGGCGGTCAAGCGGGACCAGCTAGTTACATCTCTTTTATTATAAACAAGCACAGCAGTAAGAGAAATAAAGTGACATCCTCAAAAGGTGGTTACGAGCAATTTAATAGGGCAATTTACCTAACCGATTACTAATCACCATGGCACATTACTATACGCAGGAGATTACTTGGTCATAGGAATAGCTTACTCAACGCGCCGTACAATTGCAGCAGGTAAGTTCACTTCACTCATTCCTGCAAGAAAGGCACATTAAAGTGGCACGAGCATGGTTTTATTCGATGGTGCTGTTATTGATTCTATAGAGGTATCCATGGCAAACGTTGTGATAGTAGTAGGGTCCGATAGCCCTGAATGCGTGTAATTGTATTCTCCAGAGGAGTCATTCCTTTATTAGCATACGACTTGTAACATTGATGTCATGGCACACCAAGTTGGGGCCACGCTAGAGGCACTTGATGATATTGCTGCGTGGCTACATATGGGTATAGCTTTTGCTCATTGTTCATCTTTCGCCGGGGCCCATAATACAATGGCGTCATGAGGCAGGCCATATGCCGTAAGGTTGAGCTTTTTGATGTAAGAAGCCACGGATTGCACTCGCATCCCATATGGCTTCGAGACAAGCGTAAGGTTGGCATAGAGTTTGAGCCTTGAGACTCATGGTCAACAGCCGTTATAAACTCCCGCTTTCCTAGTAGCACATTCATGTTATTAGCATCCTCATCTTCTGAAGAATCCTCGTAAACAAGCTTACCCGGGTCAATCCCAACAAGTCGATTTTATAGCCACTCATGATCCATCTTTGGGAAGACTAAATGAATGATATGAGAATACAGCTTATCATCGTTTGGATCAAAACATACGGGTCGATGAAATTTTCGAAGACCTCTTCTTGTTGATGGAACATGTTCGTGGCGAGTACACAATAAAGAAAAGTTGAGCCGTGTTGCCGTAAGCAGGCTCGATGACCCCCAACAATGACTAGAGCAGATGTCTCCTGAAAGGGTATCCATTGGTTTTGTCGCCGCGGCTTTGGGATCGGCCATAGATCGCCATGAAAGGCTGGTGCGATGAAAGTATGTAACTTGGCCAGCACGCAACCCCTTCAAAAAATCCGCGTTGGTATTTTAATGCCGCGCATGGGGTTTCCTTCTGCGAAGATGGATATCACCAACGCTTGTAGGGAGAAAAGATTCAGCCCGCGTATGGTTATATCTTAGGTTACTACCCAATCCTAGTTGTCCAAACCGCAATGGAGCATTTGGGTTGTATCATCTTGTGGGGACATCCGAATGGGGCCTCTTTGTAATCAACCACAGCCTCGACAACAAAGAAATCCTCAAGCAGAATGAAGTCGTCTTCTGCTTGCAGGGATACAAGAAGCATGTAATCGCTCTCTTTTTGGAAGCGGCCCACTACTCAAAAGACATCAATATACGATTATGGAAGGTGAAAAACACAACAATGATAGCCACATACGTATACCACTAATGATGGGATTGAGCATCGCCAAGACGACGCCTCATAATGAGCACTCAAAGACAACACCCATGAGCACATAAAGCAAAGAAGGACTATAACGACAGGGATGTCAAATGTATGAGTATCCTCGATTCATGGCATGGCAAAGAAGGCTTGTTGTATGGATACTTACCACATAGAAGGCCACCTACTCTGATTATCGCTCATGAGATCAGCCTGTATTATAGCTGTTGCGCGGACTCTTCTTGATGGTATATGCAATCAAATAGACGAAAGAGATGTTTGATAATTGTGGGCGATGGCAACATTGCTTTTATTTACATGGGCGTGGGAATTGCTGTCCAATCAAGGAAAAAAGGAGGTTGTGATTTGATTGTCTGATGAGCTGAACAAAGAAGTAGCGATATCGACAACAAGAAGTGTTGATGAATCCACCTCCATTCCGCCTTGAAAAGGGGTATCTCTTTGTATGAATCCAAGTAGGTCGCTTTCATGAAAACCAAAGTGATTTGTGTAATTGAAAATGATCGTTGTCAAATGTGTCAAGCATAGTTGTCAATGGATCAAGCATAGTGGTTATACTCGATTTGGCAAGTTGACGGGAGAAGAAAAAGCCACGATCGCGTGTGTTGCGGCGGATGTCTCGCGTGGTGTCAGAAAGCGCGCTCTCGCGTATAATTGTAGGTGCCTGAAACTCCTCTCTTTTTCTTTCTTCCTCGTTCCCCATTCCTTTGTCAACGACCGGCAAACAATGAGCGCTCGAGAAACCGGTTCCTTATCGACTACTTCAGCACACACTTATGGCCACACTTCGATCGTATACAAGAGCAATGGAAGGTACAGCAATGCACACACACACACGTCGTTCAAAAGAAGAGGGGCATCTCATGCTTGTTTTTGCAGTGAAATCATAACCGGTGGCAACGACTCGCTTGTTCATGTGTACAACGTCAACGACATTACGGCTGAACCCACAGTGATAACAGAGCACACCGAAGCCGTCATTACGCTTATTTGCAACGTACGTATGGCTGATAGCCCATATAAAGATAATGGATATTGATCAATGCATATAGAAAGAAGGCTTTGTCAGTGCTGGTGAAGATGGTGCCGTGATCCATTATCGCAACAATACCAACGCCTTTGATAAATATCTGGCAAGAAGCACAGTGCCTGTACGATGTCTCTCTTACAGTGCCAATGGTACCAAGGTTGCAGTGGCTTCAGAGTAAGTAGTAGGATTGGATTGGAAGGAAATGGGCAAATGGGCTCATATATATGGTATAATAGTGAAGATGTCATTCGCTTGATCTTGATCCAGGATATCACCAAGGTTGTCGCTTTGTATGGCCATAAAAAGACTGTCAAGTGCGTAGCCCATTCGCCAGTGGATGATTATTTGGTATGATATAACATGGCTTCATGGCGAGTGAATGGCTACTGATACGTGGATGATAGCTGTCTTCGGATTGTGATGGCGATGTTCTTATTTGGGATTTGAATCATTCGGATGGTGTGCCCAAGGCTGTCAAGACATTGAATGGTGCTGTCACCAAGGCTGACTCGGAATCCAACATTTTGGGAACAGTGGCATGGAGACCTGATGGTAAACAATTTGCGTTTGCTGGTCGGATCTTTGGTATGTATCAAAAGCATGATTCTCAACACCGTGTGTTGACGTTATTCTTTATGTAGATATTTGTGTCTACAATACCAAGGGATGGAGCAAGGTTGCGTCATTGGAAGATGGCCATTATGATGTGAGTATTTATCTATTGGAATCTTGAAGGAGATCATGTGACTTATTACGGTGGATATCAATATAGGAAATTTCTACATTGGCATGGTCACCAAGTGGTCATTATTTGTGCACGGCTGGCAGAGACAAGCAAGTGATTATTTGGCACGTGGAACAAAAAAAGATTCTTGCCAAGCGTGACAGCAAGGATGTTGTATCAGGAATTGCATGGAGTCCCACAGAGAATCAGCTTGCATTTGTAAGTACACGAATCCCATCCGCTTGATAACGACTAAGTTGGGGTTGCATAGACCGATTGCCAAGGACAACTATCACTGTGGAAGAATCCTATCGATACCAATGGAGGATTGCCTCATCCTGCAAAACGACAAAACGCCATCGATGAATTGGACAAGCTTTTTGATGAGGACATGTCACAGCTCAACATTGGTGAACGTTCAAAGCCAAAGTCAAAACCCAAGAATGATCTTATTGATGGTGAAGCTGAGGACGATGCTGGTGATGATGATGATGGTGACGATCTTGAGGATCAAGGTGAAGATCTCGAAGGCGATGTTGAGATGATGTCAGATATGGATGATTTTGTCATTGATGACGATGGCGCTGGCTATGTGGAAGAACGTAATGGGGCTGCTGGCAGCCGACCAGGTGCTATGGTGCGTACAGCTACATCACGAGGTAAGACCTGCAACCAACAACCGAAAAAGAATGATACAGCGTTATTCATTGCATGGGCACAATTTAGGTCCTGTTCATCGACTCACTGAACAACCATGTTTTCAACCTGGTGCAACATCGTTCCGTAATATGGATCCAACGAATCCAAGTATACCACGCGAGGGCGAAAGAAGATATTTGGCTTTCAACATGTTTGGCGTTGTTTACACCATCTATCAAGGCACACATTCGGTTGTCAGCGTTGAATTCCACAACCAATCCAATCATCGCAACTTTCACTTTTCCGATTACATGCATTATACGATGGCAGCTATTGGCGAAGAAGGCGCTGTGTTTGCCGTAGCTGGTGGTGACAGCAAGCCTGTGGATGATGATATTGAAGACAATGAAACAGCCAAAGCGTCTGTATTGCATTATCGACCTTTGAGTAATTGGGCTGGTGGATCAGAATGGACCGTCTATTTACCGCCTGGCGAGGATGTTGAGAGTAAGCATTTGTCTCCTGCAAAACACTAGCTTTGTTTTGGTTAATGAATGTGATGATTAGGTGTGGCCATCAACAATGGCTCTGTGATTGCAGCCACATCAGCCGGCTATGTTCGAATGTATACCATTGCAGGTGTTCAAATTCATCTCTTCCGGCTTGAGAATATTGTCAGCATGGTTGGTCACGGCTCATTGGCTATGTTTGTTTACAAACTCGGCACCAGCTTTGATGGTAATTATTATTATAGGATGTATATTGGGGATGAGGATGATTAATAACGTGCAACATTATAGGCTATCAAAATTTAGAATTCATGTTGATGGATACGCTGTCACAGGATGTTATACAAAAGGACAGGCTACCCCTTCAGAGGAACACTCAGCTTACTTGGATTGGATTCAGTGAAGCAATGGTAGGTTGCTATGGAGATGATCAATATCAATCAAGGGTATACTAATTGGATGATATAGCAAGCTGCCATGGCCGATTCTACGGGTGTCGTCAGTGTTTTGCATCGCCAAAGGATGATGGGACAATCCTCGTGGGTACCAATATTTGATGGAGAAGCTGTTGCACATGCACACCAACGCACAGAACGTTACTGGCCTATTGGATTGATGCGAAACGAATTGATGTGCCTTGTGGTCAAGGGTAGCAACAAGGCACCTTATTTCCCACGACCACCTGTTGATAATGTGGGATTGAGAATGCCAACGACGCACTATGAGACCGAAGTTGGACAATTGGAAGAAAAGCATTTACGTATTCACTACATGACGTTACACGAAAAGGCCGAGCAACAAGCAGCAGGTCTTGAAGATGAGTACGATATGGAGTTTAGTGCCACCGATTTGGAAATGGACAAGGCTTTGCTCAGCTTGATTCAGGTAAAAAGAAGGATTGTTGAAACATTCACATCATCCTCCCATGCTCACCTTTTTTCGTTTTTCTTTTAAAGCTTGCATGCAAGGACGACAAATTGCAACGTGTATTGGATTTGGCCTATGCCCTCCATAGTGGACGATCCGTAGACGCTGCCATCAAGATTGCGACGCATCATAAACTTACCACACTCGCAGAGAAAATCATGCAGATCAAAGAGGTAAGCTTGTGCGTGTGCGTGTGTGTGTGAAACAACTGTGCTAGTGTAACTCACACATTCCCCATTCCATAGCAAAAATTCATGGACAATCACAACAATGCTGGCACTCTTCGACGACGCTCACTATCCAATGATGACGATTACATGAGCAAGCGACCAAGGATCTAATCAACATTGACACCATTTGCTTTTACTCGCTCTCTCACTCTCTCTCATACATGCTGAACGCGTTTCTTCATTTGTACATACATATAATATTCACGTACTATTAGTAAAAAGGTAAAAGGAAGGGTACACAAGATTAAGATGTTTGTGTGAGTAATGCTGGGCATATGAAAAAGTGAATGGGATATGATGTGGGGGTGTTGGTGTGTGTGTGTGTGGGTGTATGATGACCATGACGATTCATTCGGGCGGGGAAGGTTAGCTTCTTTTTTTCTTGTGATTCATCATCATGATTACCCTGTGAAAACATTTTGCAAGAGTTTTTCCTCCACCGTTTGGGATCCACGTCGCCTTGGATGATGACTTGAAGAAGAGGAGGATGATCCTTTACTAGAATGGGAGCTCTTGCTGGTGGCACTATGACCAGCGGTGGATACTTTCCTTGAAGAAGAATTATGATGGTTGTTGTTGTTGTTCCCAACTGCTATTCCAGGAAGGTATGTATCTGTTACTACCGCCATAATTGGATAGGAGTCATGAAGGAAGTGACGGGCAAGGGATGTTGTTCCTTACGATTATTCTGTTGCCGAAGATGAGCTCGTTTCTCCATTGCCTTGGTAATCACTTTGACCCAGTCGTGTGGTTGTGGTGTGCGTAGCACATGGATCGTGGGTGCAATGTCCGTATCATGATCAAAAACGGTGATCTGGATAGCACCAGCAGGTTCCCCATCCCCGGGTAATACAACAATACGTGCAATGTGATCTAAATCGATATGGTTCTTGTATTGCAAGGTCGACTTGTTGGATTGTTTTCTTGTCAACGTATTGGTAGAAGGTCTTGCAAGGACGATCATGTCGCTGAATAAAATAATCGTGCGTGGCTCTAAACGCGTAGGTGGTTGATGCAAAATGAAGCGACGATGGGCTTTGATAGTAAACGGTGCACCCGTCAATGCTTGATGCACAAGTACCACTTGGTCCATGTTATCCATTGATTGTAACCTGAGAATAAGTATAAAAGATATGTCAGCCCCCCCCTTGTTCACATTTTCACATGTGTGTAACCATTCTCACGTTGGTTTAAGTTTTTCAGTCGTGCTGATAAACTGCCTTCGACATGATCTTAGGTTGGTATAGTCTGGATGCAAAGGTGGTGTCGCTTCGTATAATTTGGAAACAAGCTGTGTATATCGGCTAGGACATCCTGCAGGTACTTGGAGCAAGGATAAGAGTGTTTTTCCTTGATGCACCCCTGTAAGCTCATTCTGTGCATTCTGTTGTACATGTTTGTTTACATTAGTGAGCCATGTGGCGCTGCTGCTGTCATTGTTGTTCCTGCATGCATGCATGCTTACCTCAATAAACTTTTTAAATGGCTGGTATTTTTGTAACTGCTCATGGGTGGCAATAGCCAACCTATAGTTTTCAAAATACGACACATATACTTGTATCGATTGGTGCTATATGACAACATGTTAGGAGAAGATCGGTTTCGAGGAGGTTGAAATCGGATGATGTTCTTACCCAAGTTTGGAAAATGTCGGTCAAGATCTGAGTGGGGCCCCATATCCGAAGCCTGCAGTGTTAAAGAACAGCAAGATTGTGAGTGGGTGGCGGGTAAGTTATAGGGTTCCGCGGGTACTTTACCGATCCTCTAAACTGGTCAAGAATTGATGCTGCAACACTTGTATTTGTTTCATGTTCCCAAAGAGGCACTGTGCCTCTCGTTCAGTGCACGGTGGTTTTCGTGTACCAAGCAGATCAAATGAATTGTTTTTGGCTCCAGCCATAAGAGGCTTGTAAAATTGTGTCATGATAAGGTCCAATGCTTCACAATACGCTTTTTCGGATTGATGGATTTGTTCAATAATGTGATGTCGTTTACGGTGTTGTGCTTCGTAATCTTTATAATAATAATGGGGCTGTGTCAGAAATTACAAGGTACATTGTTGTTGTTGTTGTCATGGCAACCCACCCAATAACCCCTTGTCGTCATCGTCAACATAGCCGAGATCATCAAGAATCGCAAGTTGATCAGTGTTTACGTTTTGGTAGTTGATGACAACGCTCGTGCGAGAAGGTACGTCGGCAAAGGTACTCGATGTACCAGCAGGGCTGAGAGAGTCATTGATAGAATTGGAATCACCCGTATTGGTGCTCACGTTGCTGCGGATGCTAGGTTGTTTACTAGAAGATGCTTTTGAGCTGCTGCTGTTATTGCTGGTAGTGGTGCTGCTGCCCGATTTTTTCTCAAGGGATGAAAACGAGTGTAATGCTAATGCTGGTGATATCGACATTTGTATGCAAAGGGGAAAAAGAAAAGAGCGAAAGAAAAAGGGATTCCGAGTCTGGGAACTGAAACAGATAATTTTGACTCTTTTTTTTCCCAACATGAATGTCAGATGATGATACCTTGAGCAACTAGGCCCAAGCGTTTTACAGCCAGCTTCCTGGTACATACCCTTTATTCATATGTACCCTCTCTTTTTTCCTTCTCGATCCCGATCTGGGCAATGGGGTACGATGACTAGGAATTCCATAAAGTGGCACAAAATACCATATCTTTGGGTATCATCAACACGTGTTCAAATGAATTCACAAGTATTATGCTATCCCTCTTAAAGTTGATCGCTATGCATCAATTCTGAAAATACTGTACTTTTAATGGGATCAAGTGGGGTGATGGCGATGATGGTATCATGAATGATGATAAGGGGTGTAAGGGGGGGCTTTGATAAGGAACCGGGTATGTATTAGTGCCAAAATGGCATGGGACATATTACGACGTAAGAGATAAGAATGCAAAAACGGGATACTACGTGCTTAAACTTTGCCCTTGTCAATGTAATCCTACATAAAAACAAGGATCAGCACACGTTTTTCATACTCAAAAGCAAGATGCTTACCGTAAACCGGAACGTTGGATCGGGTTGGCAAAATGGATGGGTGAGTAAAGTGGCTGCTGTGGGCCGTTTGTTGGGATCACTGGATAAAAACAATGTTAAATGATGACTCGTTGCACACACGTACACACACATACATTATGAAGCATTGCGTGAGAAAGTCTTTGCCAATGTCCGAAATGTTCTCAGGGAGCGTTGGAGATTTTTGACAACCAAGCTAAACAAAAAAAGTCAGACAAATAGACATGCATGCAATCTAGTTTTGCGAAACATACATTGTAAAGCGTGGCAATTTGATTGAGTGTGAGCCATGGACGTTGACCCGTAAACATTTCAATGACGGTGCATCCCAAACTCCAAATGTCGACCTTGGCGCTGTAGGGTTCATTCTTGACCACTTCAGGTGCCATCCTATTACGTGCCACCCATGTTAGCTATGATTGCCTACTACAACATCATCACCATGTGTGTGTATCACTTACCAGTAAATAGAACCACGCAACGACATGCGTGAGTTTTCATCATACACCTCATCATAATCATTCTTTTTGGATAAGCCAAAATCGGAAATCTTGCATATGCCATCAGCCTCCACCAGAATGTTAGCTGCCTTGATATCACGATGAAGGATGTTTCTTCCATGGAGATAATTGAGCCCTGCAACGATTTGACGTGTGAAATAGCGTACAAGCGGTTCTTCAAATGCACCTTGTAATGACAATCGACTTGAAATGCTGCCACCGGAAACGTACTCGAGAAAGATATTCACCACGTCATGATCACGTCCATACCCAAGGTATTGAACAATATTATCATGGTCAAGATCACGTAACATGTACATTTCCTGATACAAGGCATCCACCATATCCAGTTGTCGTGTGTCTTGTCGATCGGATTTGGTACGAGGAATCTCAACTTGCTTGACAGCAATCACTTCACCCGTGGCCACATTGAATGCCAAATAGACACGTCCAAACGATCCTTTACCAATAAGCTTGCCTCGAATCCATTGCACAGATTGATTAGGACCATTCGTGGTGCTGCCGTTGTTATCAAGAAACATCATGCTGTTACGATCCCCACTACCACCATTACTACTTGGACTCGGTGTTGTCGTCATATCATCTTGACGTCGTCGTTGTTGTTGTCGTGCAGGCTTAACTTCCACCAAATGCTGACCCCATAATTTGGTACTCTTGCGTCGAAGCATGCCACCTTCCTTAATTTTACGTGCTGTATTGTATTTTTTGCTAGCTTCACGTGCCACAACACGAATGGATTTGGTATGTGTCAGACGTCGTACTACAGGTTGCTGTTGCTGTTGTTGTTGTTGTTGCGGTGTTGCCATGCTGTTGTTGTTGCTATGGACACCATCTTCTTCAACAATGATCTCCTTGTCAAGATCATGATTGTCAAAGTATTGATCCATGTTTTGACATACAACTTCAGCAGGTGGACGTTCACCCCAAAATGCATTCTTTTTGTTACCACCTTGATGATGATGATGAGGGTATCGTGGTGAAGAAGGTGAATGACATGGTGGTTTGGTGGGAGGAACAGCCCATAATTGTGCTGCCGGTTTGGGTACAGCATCCATTGTGGTTGTATGGGATGGTGGAGGTGGTGTTTGTTGTTCTTGTTGTTGTGGGCGAACATGATTAAAAAGATGACGACGATTGAGCATGGGTTCAGAACGTCGTGTCCATAGCTTGTTGCTTCTTTTTTCTTTGGATGATCGTGCATTGTTATCAGCGGTGGGTGTTGCATGGTGATGATGATGATGATGATCATAAGAGATGCTAGGCTCAACAACGACTGCAGCAGTGGTATTGGTCATGATTTGATGATCGCTAGCACGTCGAACCTGTAATGCTGCAGGAGATGGTGCATTTTCATCCAATGGAAATGTCGTAGCTGCCGGTGGATCCGATAATTGTACACCTGTGGGTTCATGATGATAGCCATTATTAGTATTGTTGTTGTTGTTGCTATTGCTGTTTTGGTGATATGAGGTGGTGGGTAAAGCTGCAGTGCTTGTGTTTGCAAACAAAAAGAATGGTTTGGAATTGGGATGGGCAGCAGCAGCAGCAGCAGCAGCAGCAGCATGGTCCGGTAGGAGAATAGGGCTTGATGATCTATATAAACAAGGTTGGCCCGCTGCAAGCATGTGAAATAAGGGATCATCAAGTTGCATGTAAACTTACCCTTGTTGATTGCCACCACTACCACCAACGACAACACCTTTGGGTGTGGAAGGGGTATCTGATGGAGAATGGCCAAGCTCTGGTGTGGATAAGGAATAGGTTGCATTGCCATACAAAGGTGTGGAAGTACAAGTGGTAGGATGTAAATGTGAATGATGAAGGTCAACATTATAATTCATGTGAGATGTTGCAGCAGCAGCAGCAGGTGGATAATTAGTCATGATGTTGTTGGGGTATTCGAATACGGGACAAGATCCAGGATCCAACTTGATTGCACAGACCAATATGCGTTGGTTAGCTGCATGGTCTGCAATAGAGCAAATGGCCAATAGATCTTGTGAAGTCAATGCCATCTCTGCAGGATTAGGGAGAAGTGGAGCGTTACAATTAGCTGCAGTTCAAACTTGAATGATAACAACGCCTATAATTCTCAAAAAACAACACACACCTGGATCCGGACCATTCTCGTGATAATAGCAGTAGCCATCTCGATGCTGCAAAGGAAGATTCATCCGTTGAAGAATCCTATCCTTGAGCGTATCGGCATCCCGGATATCCGTTACCACCACGCTATACCAAGTTTCTCGATCACCTGTTACTTGGATACGAGTATCGGAAAACTATAGCAACCATCGTCATCATTCATTTGCCACTCTCTTGGATACATATAAACAATATTCACGTACCCGTTTGTGAGCCGTCATGGGCACTTTGGTGGCCACGAGATTGTGGTTCATTTCCGGAAGAGCCCCTGAAGATGACGACGATGACAACGTACTTGTTCCTTGTTGTGGTTGGTAATGATGTTGTTGTTGCCCCTTTCTATAATGGTTTCCATTGTTGCTATGGCTACTGGTATTGCTGCTACTTGCATTGCTACTACCCCCAGAACGCCAGTTGGCATAGGCTGCCCAAAACTTGTTTAAGCGATCAGGTGTACGTGACGTTGTTGTTGAAGGTCGGTTATCGGATGCATCCGTAGATAAAGTTTCGTTTTCTGGAGCGTTCATGCGACAAGATGACGTGTTATTGTTATTGCTGCTGGTCGATGTTGAATGCATAAATGTATTGCGTATCTTTGAAATGGCGGACCTTGGTGAATACAGCCGTGTAGGTGAATGATAATGATGATGATGACGATGATGATGACCATTACGAGCAGTAGTAGCAGTGGGCGTTGTCGATGATGATGAAGAAGAAGAGGTAGCTGCTACGGTGCTCGTTGCCACAGGACTTGGAAACTCGATGGATGAAGGAGATGATAAACCGCCACCACTTGCACTTGTGCCACCTGCACTATGTCTAGAGCATGACAAATGGCTAAAACCACTTCCAATATCCTTGATCTCGTATTGAGATGATGATGTGTGGTTGAGAGGTGTTGTTGGAGAGCTGCTACTCGCCAAATGGGCCGATGTGGGTGTATTGGCGGATGTTGGGAAAGAGTTGTGCTCGGTATTGGGATAAGGCTGATGTACATTGGTATTGATGGATATCTATAATCATAATAAAAGTCAATATTTTCATTGTCAAATGTGTTGTTTTCCTTACATTGGTAGGTGTTAGAATACCATCATGAGCAGCAGCAGGTGTGCCCAATGCACGAATATCATTGAGTAATCGTCTTCGTTCAGCGTAGGTGGTTACTCTACGAGGAAGGATCTCAACAAGCTTTGCCAAACTAATATGGAAGAATTCCTTTCCACAGATGCCATGTTCTAGGAGTAAAGTGATCAGCAAATGGGAACATGCGTGTTTGTACACACACGCACACACGCACACACACTCGGAGTTTACCTTGAAAGGTATCAGCAATGTGGCCCCAATTGTGGTCTTGAAGCCAGCGAGTCACCCTTGCCTGATCCCATTCCATGGCGAAATCAGGACCGAAGCATGCTCGAAGGTCGTCCTCAGAGGGTGGTGGGATTTGCTTGAACATGAAAAACGAGGTCGAATAGATCGGAGGGATAAAGTTATCGTTGTAATAGTAATCGGTGGGTGGATGATGATGATGATGATGATGATGATGATGCTGGGTGGTATGTGCGTTGTTGCGTGTAATATTACGTCTCACAAAAGCGGATATGTGGTCGGTGAATGATCTTTATGTATTCCTCGTTCAGTTGAAAGCTCTCTCTCTCTCTATTCCCTCTTTCGAATCAATGATCAAAGGTAGTCAAGGAGAAGAAGGATAAATGTGAAGAGGGGCGGGGGGAGGAGAGAGAGAGAAAGAACAAGTTGAAAGGTTTGGTGGGAGGAAAAGCAGTTAAAAAAGACGGAAAAGGAGCAAAAAATGGCATGTCAAGCATTAAGGGTACCTTCATCCACACGCTTCCACACACACACACATACACCTTTGCTTCTGTGACTATTTCCCCTTTCATGCATGAACTTTCTCTTTGTGCGTGTAGTGCGTGCGTGTGTGCGTGTGTGTGTGTGTAGTTCTTTCTCTCGTTTTGCTTTTACAACCCACCCACTTTCACCCCTTGGTGCACCATGATGCATACATACATTATTGTTGCTTATACACGACAACATGCTCATCCATAGCTGGTAATATTGTATCCCCATTATTCATTGTTATCCAACAAGTGATTGTTTTTGTTGCACCACCACCACCAACATGGGTCTCCTTAAATGATCATCATCATTGTGCTTGTTGTGTGTGTGTGCACATCGAATGGAAAGATCGTGTCAAGAGCTGTTTATTGAGTACAACGTAGTAGTGTTGTTTTTGTTGTTTTGTTTTTGGTGATGATGCATAATACAAACTCTCTTTTTCTCCGTACGTCGTTTTGATGCATGCACGAACACCTTGCATATGTGTGAAAACCAAGTCTCTCGTTTGTATGACCATCACATGAACCTTTCTCTCTCTCTTTCTCTTTCTCAGAAGCGAGCTTGCTCTCACCCATCAATCCTTTGTCTACTCCTCCTCCTGTCATCATTGTGTCATTCCAATACATGTGTGTTGCATGTGGCGTATTGTCCCAGAGTTCTGGATGCAAGGTCGTGCTTTATTTGTGATCCACTATGTCCTTTATGGAAGCTATTGCCAAAGAGAATGTAGCTAGTAGGTGGTGGGGTGGTGACAGTTGGGTTGTGTTGTGTATGATCCATGCAAAAGTCGTTGATCTGGTAGACAAGTAGTAGGACTGTAAGCCAATCATAAGTGGATCCGTTGCCTGGTTGCTGTCTCCATAGCCGTGCATCACCAACCTCTCGTTATCATGATCAAAGCACACATATCAACAAGTCGAACCGTTTTGCTTGTCGTTGCTCCCACAATCGTCGCCATTGCAGCTCCCTTGGGCTTTGTTGCAACTCGTGACATTTGCTGACAATGCGTATCCCTTATGGTGTTGTAATGTCGATCGGTGTCAACTCATTAAACAGAATGGCGATACATGCTGCTCATTGCGGACAAGGCTGGTGCAAAGGTATGGAAGAAAGCAAAGTGAGCGGGGAGTGAGTGTGGATCAGGAAGAGATTCCCACAGCCATTCTACAAACGCAGGATCATTGTCTTTGATAATATAGCCTATACATCCATTCTCTTGCCTACAATGTCGTACTAGTGTAGTAGTAACCCTTTGATCTATGAGCTTATTAAACCTCTTGCTTTTGACAACTTTATTTCCAATGTCTTGTCATCATCCATCTTTAACCAAATCACGGGAACGCATTGCGTAGACATGTAGACAGCACCCACACACGCTATATTTCGAGTAAAGCAGAATACCGCAATCCTTACACTATCCCAACGGAGTCAACCATGACAACAAATCAAAATGATCTTGGTTTAAATGTACCTTGGCTTCATGCAATTCATGCCTTAAATGCTTCCGCCGGTGTAACCATCTATATTCTGGATTGTCAGCCTGAAACCCGCAATCGCACAATACGGGGTGTCTTTGTACAACATCATCCCACAAACGATCCCATCTACATCGTGTGCTTAGATGTTGCCATCCAATAGCCATGAAAAATTTATCGAGTCCCACTATCCGGATATCATACCACCAGCAATTATGGATGTCATTCAACATTTTGGGCAACATCCCAAACAAAAGTGGCAATGTTACAGGTACTTGCGGTAGGTGCGATCACCACAAAGATAAGAAACGTAAATCGAAGCACCCTATGTTCTTCAAACAGCAATCTAATGATATGCCACATTCCCACGCCTACGTAAGTAGATGCCAAAAAACTTCTTGTTGATGGACATCACAACAAAAGAACGGGTGGAAATAAGCTCACGTGCGCTGGTATAGATCCGGATCTCGTAATACACGATGGTTGCTAAAACAGCAATTACATTGGAGGAGACACAGTGATCTCAGTGATTTGGACCCGATCCGTGTGCAGTGGCCATTTTGAAGTGTGTGAGGTCACGCTGTGGATGTGTATGGATCATTGCCATGGCAACACCAGATCGATATTACAACCAGCACCAGTTATTTTGTATAAAGGCTTCGTTGACGACACCACATGCCTTCTTGCCTACGATTAATCATTCATTTGATGTCTACAAGATGTATCCTAAAGAACAATCCAACAAGGATGCTGGCGTGTAGCAACATCACACTTTCACGTCCAAACAACGCCCCCCCCCTAGATGAGATTCAAGGCACGATGCAGCTGCATAAACAGATGTACATGCATGAATAAAAAAGATATCATTTGACTCGTTTAATATATTGATAAGGGCATTGTTTTTATGGAAGAATGGGAGGGAGAGAGATGGACAATCTCGTTCTCCTTGTTGTTGCAGAAAGAAAGTTTCACCAGCAAAGGCTGAGCTACTACTACTAGTGAGATCGTGTCCAAAAGCTTCTTCCATTTTCCCGACAACTTTGGGCGAACGCTGATCTTTATGATAGGCTTCCTTTTTCTCTGTGCGATGGAAACAAGAAGAAGTGTTGTGAGTGCACAAGCAAAATATAGCCTACGTTTACGTACTTTGGTCTCGGACAATCATAGTATAAGCTAAATTTGTGTACCATTTACCTCTCCAGGGCGTCGGACGTCCGCCAACAACATCAAAAAGAACTCCTTGAAAGCCTATATCGAGCAACTGATGGTATACATGACCAACAATCTAATCCATTTTTGTTACTCAAAAGAAACCTTGCTCCCAACGCCATCGTAGATTTACTCATCCTGGAACAACAAAATTGGCAATTCGCCTCTGTTACAATACCCAACCCTACTCTCTATCTTTAAACGTTTCCAATGAATGAAGAGGTACATCGTCATATGAGACAAGTGCTTTTATGGCCGATGATCGACTGTTGTTTCAAGTCATCGTGGGTTGCAAATAAGGGTTTCGGTTGCTTACATGTATGGCAGGGATTACGTATGGCACAGCCAACCAAATAATGCCATCAGACCCAATTTGAAGAATCACAAGAGAAAAATGGCTGGGGTATGTGCAATGTACATGTGCGGATGTGAGTGGCAGAGAGATAAAATTAAACGCCTTTTGTGGTCAAAGATGTAAAGCAGTAGTAGTAGTAATAGCAGCCAGCTGTCTGCGAGGCCTTCCGGTTTCAGCTACTGGGGGATGACGGGAATTGAAAAATCTCGGGTTGCAATCAAAGCAATAAGGCACCCACCTACTCTATATGCCACACACACACATTCACACCCAAAAAACAATAACCCTATTATATTTTACCCCACCCCCATCGGTTTTCTTTTTCGTTTTTCTTTTTCTTCTTCTTTACTTTATCCACCCCTCTCTCTCTTTCTCTCTCTCTTTTAATCACAATCTCTCCCCCTCTCTCTCCAATCTAGCTATTCAGCAATCGATTGTTTCGAGAGAGAGCGTATATATACAAATCATGGATGTAAGCAGCGCAACCGATAGTGGGCTTAGTGCAGCCCTGTTGATGCGACGACATTCTCTATATCAACCACCACTCGCCCCAAATCAACAATCATCACCATCATCGGCTACATCCACATCCACCTCTACCAATCTCTTGACAGTACCTCGTACTCGACACCGATCCCATTCTACATCCTCGATTTCTGCCACTACAGAAATCCGAGCGGATATCTTTACCGATACCGATTCATCGCCGTCGGCAGCTGCTAGTTTTTTGCAATACGTCGATGATCAAGTGCATGAGACTTGGGATCAAGCCAAGCTTGCTGTGATTGGAGCACAACGCTTGCTAAAGTATCATGAATTGCCCAAAGATTGGCAAGAGAATGAATACGTTTTAACTGGGTAAGTGGATGATCGACGACATGGGACCCGAAAATAGGGGATGAAGAACTAAAGCCAACATGCTGGATCGATTACAGATACCGATTCTATGCCACGCACCTTGATTGTTTAAAGTCGATATTCATGCTGCACAACGAGACCCTGAATATTTGGAGTCACCTAATCGGGTTCTTGTTTTTCTCTTACTTTAGTGTTTCTGTTTTCAATGTAAGCACCCCCATTCCTCCTTTTACATCAAACTTTATTATTTTCTTGTCACTGACACATCATGGCACATGCAGCATCATTTCCCAGAAGCAACTACAAGTGATCGTATTATCTTTGCTACATTTTGCATTGCAGCTTTGAAATGTCTCTTTTGCTCTTCCATTTACCACACCTATGTGTGTCATTGCAAGCACAAGACGTTGGCAGCCACCCTTGACTACATTGGCATTGCGTTCCTCATTGCAGCCTCTGTCCTGGTGACAGAATATTATGGTTACTATTGCCAACCCGTGATTCGCCAACGCTACATGATTTTCACAGGCGTGGTCAGCAGTTTTGGCTTTGTACTCCCTTTCTTCAAAGTATGGGACACCAAGGAATTCCGACCCATTCGCATCACTTTCTTTTTGTCATTGGCATTCTCAAGCATCGTCCCCGTCTTGCATCTTGTATGGCTCCATGGCATATCAAAGACCTATGAATTCATGGAACCTGCTGCCATCAGCGTTGGCATGTATCTTTTGGGCGTTCTCTTTTGTAAGTGCTCATTGTTGTCGTCGTCATGGTGGTGGTTGCCATGGAAACTCACTCATGCCTGCTTATTTTAGATGCCAATCGATTTCCTGAACGATACTTTCCAGGTCGCTTTGATTTTGCTGGTATGACCAGCCATGCTATTTGGCACGTGTTTGTTTGCTTTGGTATTTACGTAAGTGTGCTACTACTTGTCCTCCTGACAATTGGATATTAACAATGACCCCCCATGATCGATCCCATAGTTTCATTACCTAGCATCATTACACTTTTACAAGAACCGTCACGACTTTGGCTGCCCCATGCCCCAATAAGGGTACGTGTTGGTGGCTGTGTGTGTGTGTCTGTGTAATGCTATGATGCTCTCAATATCCTCCTCCTGCTCCTTCTCGTCTCCTCCATTATCATCATCATCATCATCCATATCCAGATGCTTGAAATGGACTCTCGCTCTTTGAACAGCACATGACTCGATCTTATCCAGCCAATCTCGACAACTCGCACGCACACACACACACATTTATATACCGCGGCTACAAACACCTTATCCTTTTCCTTGCGTGTGTGTATGATACCTTTCTCTCTTATCACCTCTCAGGCCATCCTGTTTCCAAAAGTTCTATTTTGATTTCCATTCATTTCTGCTCTCCTCCTAGATGGAACACGGTACGCATGACACACACGAAAAAAGATTACAACATACACACATGCAATGCCTTGTACAATGGTTTCATATACATATATACTTATATATTATTTGGATCCCTGATTCCCACACTGGGAAGGAAGGAAGAATAAAAAACAGATATTGAATACCAAAAGCTTCTTGTTGCCATGGTAAAGATGTAAAATTGTAAGAGTGCGAAATCACAGGTTGACTATTTAGAGCGAGAAATGGATGACACAAGGTACACAATGGATGATACGCTGACCTTATGATAGTTTCTTTCTACCCTTGCACGATCCATTTCCTTCTTGTTGACTGCATTTTCCTTTAAGGGTCGATAGTATCCAACATCTCAGATGTTGATAAGGTGTTCAGTGGACCTTAAAAAATGTGGGGGTCGGTATCCATGGGGAAATCCCAACATGATCCAGAGACCGGGTTGGGTTGGGGGACGATTAGGTTTGGGGGTTCCAGATCGCTTCGATTGCATCATCCTTTTTGAAGATCCCAATCACAATACGCACACACACATTTGCTAGCTGACTTTACACTTTTTACATGAGCACTGAACCATTAAGCTGGGTACGTTTATCGGGGTACCATGAAATGGTTATATGAAAGGAGATAAGAGTGACAATGATATGGGGGGATAAAGCTGTACAATATGTTATAGATGTTGTGTGTGCATGTGTGCATGTGCGTGTATGATGTCTTTTTTTTTGTGTTCTATGTATCCCATGCAGATGACCGTTTATGAGCTGTAGGCAGCCATAAAGTCATTGTGGAATCGTTGGATATCCTGACAAAAGTCGTCAAACAAGCGTTCGGGTGGCAAAAAGGTGGAGCGGAAATGCCAGGTACCCTCCTTTTGTGAGAAACCAGATCCTAAAAGAATAAGCAGAGAGCGTTAGTCGTATAGGGTTCCGAGGAAAAACGGTGGATCGGAGGCTCATTGGTTGAGAGCGTGAGAAACACACGTACCAGGTACGACACAAACACCTGCAGGAACAAAAAAAAGTGGGTTGAGGCATGATTAGCATTTTCCTCTTTATGACACAAACACAATACACATGATCTTACCTGTGGCCTCCAACATCTTTTCAGAATAGAAAGCATCAGGAGCCAATCCTTCTTTTTGAGCTTCTTCAATGGCCTTAGCAGGGAGACGAATTCTTGGGAACAAGTACATGGATCCCATGGCTGGTTGACAAGTGACACCTTCCATCTTGTTGAACGCCGCCTCAAGCTTTTTAGAGCGGCGACGAAGGGATTCATAGAGACCTTGGATTTCGTCATTGTACGTGGGGTACGAGGGATCGTTGGGTCGGGGAGGATTGACCATCAAGTCAACCATGATTTGGCCTGGGACATTGGGACACAAGGAAACGGATGCCATCTTGTAAAGTTGTTGCATCACACCCTCATCAAAGTTGCAGCATTCAAAGTAGCCACCACGACGACCACATTCACCAATCATACCCTTGGAGATGGAATGGAAAGATACCAATTCAACAGGGCTGTTGAGATCACGCAATACCTTCTTAAAGCTCACAAAGGGGCGTTGTTCGGGTTCGTAAATGTTGGTTTGGTACACCTCATCAGCCAACAAGACAAGTTTGGCCTTGGCGCAAAATTCAATGATCTCACGGATATTGTCTTCGCTCAAGCATTGGCCGGTGGGATTACCAGGGTTGATGATTACGAGAGCACGCACATCCGTACCATTGCTGCGAGCGTCATTCACGGTCTTTTCCAAAGATGCAACATCCAAACTCCAACCAGAATCTTCATCCAAGTAATAGGGCACAGGCGTGGCACCCAAGAGTGTTAAGGTTGCGGAATACAATGGATATTGAGGAATGGGACTATGTAACATCATCCATTCAATATCCCATCTTGTCCAATTTCCCTTATACTTACATCAAAATACCGGTTTGGTTGTTTTGTGTCATAATAGAAAGAATGGATTGTACACCAGAGGAGGCACCTTGTGTCAAGTAAATGTGATTGGGATCCGCGGGATGGCCATCACGCTCTTCAAGGAAGCGTGCCACCGTTTGACGAATACCTGCCACACCTTGTGAATGAGAGTAGGCACCTGTGCTTGAACCAATCATGGACATGAGCTTGCGTGCACGAGCAATGGCATCCGATGGATATAATTGTGAGACAATAGCTTCCTTGTCAGCAGCCAACAATTCAGGATTCTCACAAAGCGAAGCAACCTTTTTTGTTTGGGTGCATGATGTTAGCACACGATGCTCCCTTTATACATCCCTTCCCACCTACATACCTGACGGAAGAAAGTAATGGGCTTTTGTTCAAGTTGTTGTGGATTACCAATATTGCAGTTGACTACGGCCTTGAAAGGAAGTTGTTCGCCGTTGTTGAGTTGGTCACGGATTTCTTCAGCACGAATAGCAATGCGACCACGCACAGCGTATTCCATGTCACGAATATTGGGGTTGATGTTATCAACAGTTAAAACGGGTGTATTTGCTACCATGGTGTAGGATTGTGAGGAAAAAAGTGGAGTAAAGGTGGGGCTGAAACCACCCCGCACCTTGGTCTTCTTTTTATAATGGCCTCAAAAGTGCCGAAACGATAACGGATCACGTGCGGATGTTCCATGTTGTCCCGCCGCTCCTCCTTGGCCCTGTGCGCGGGTAATTCTATATGCGCAAAACGGAGATAAGTTGCATAGAAAGATTGCTTCTAAAGGTAATATACCCCTCTATACCCAATCATAATCTCCCACACTCTTTATCCCATCGCATACTTATAGGGAAACAAAAGCTGTCAAAAAGATAAAGAAGCAAGGTAGAGCCGATCCATAACATCCCCCTTTTCGTTTGATCCTGTTACCGACTCGACCGATTTTTTTTCGGCTCATTGTTCCTTCCATTCATCCATCCTCCCACCATCACATATACCTCACACAAAAGCCCCCAATCCATCAATTGACTCATAGCCTATGCATCTGTTTATAAATATCCCGACTAGCCATTTTTGTACTACCAGTTCCACACCCCCCAAAAGACACCGAGCGTTCTTGTTGTACTGTACCTCTGACATGATTGCATCATCCGATATGACAAACGTGCATGAGTTGGCTTTCAACATCTGATATTTCATCATATGCAATGTCATCCCACGTTTTTCTTTGTATACACACTGCAAGAAACAAGAAGAAAAGATATATTTGATATATTCGGGTATCTATGTATATGTGAAATTCGATGGAGGGTGAGGTGAGGGAGGTAGAGAGCATTCATCACAAAGAGATATATATATATACGACAAAGAAAAAGAGAGAGAGAGAGAGATAACAAGATTTCATAAGGAAACTCATCCGTCCACAGGAATACCACGGCACACAGGACATGAATTGTGTGTTTCACAGAGCCACCGATCCACACATTCTTGATGAAATACATGAGCACATTTCAAAACACGGACTGATTGCTTTGGAACGAAATCATCCAGGCATACTAAACATCTTTCAGTGCCCTTTGCCCGATGTTTGGTGTCATCTGACCATGGAATCACAGGAGTAACGGCATCAATGGCAGCCTGGGTCGTTGTAACAGGTCGTGCGGGACCAATAATATTGGATAGCCATAATAGATCTTCGTACGAAGGATTATCCGAAAGCACAGGACTCACACCCTGACCACTGAGTACATAAATCATCCATTGTCCTCCATCATTGTTTGTTGTTGAGGCTGTTGTTGGCTGTTGTTGTTGTTGTTGTTGTTGTGATGGTGGTGGTGGTGCAGCCGTAGTAGTGGTGGTGGATGAAGGAGGTGGTGGTGGAGGTGGCGGAGCTTGTTGCTGTTGCTGTGCTGCTGCTGCTGCTGCTGCCGCTGCTGCTGTACGATTCGAGTGTACGGATAAAGGCATGGATTGTAAAGTAGCCAATGACGATGATGTGGATACCGTGGATCGTGGACGAGGACGTGAATGAAAAGAGAATGGTGGTTGCGGTGGTTGTGGTGGTAATGGCATCCCTGACATAGAAGTAGGTGATTCTCCAGACGATGATGGTGATGAACGGTAACCAATGACGACAATAGGAAGCACACGAGCTTCATCACCATGTTCATGGTTACCACCTCCGCCACGAATAGGTACCTGAATATAATATCGAAAGGACGTATTATCTGATCGTTGTTCATTTTGTTGTTGTTGTTGGGATTCGTTATCTCGAGTCGTAGTGGTGGTTGTCGAGTTGAGTGAGGATAGGATGGCTGTGGTAATGATTTCAGAGAGCATATGTGATAAATCGGATCGGTTTGAAACGGCCGAAGCAGTAGAAGCTGCTGAACTACTTGCATTGGATGATGAAGGTGGTTGTGGTTGTATGGCTGCATTCATAAACTGAGAGTCAAAGGGTAGAATAGATGGTGGAGGAGGTCCTGTTGCTGCAGCTGCTGCCCTTGTAGCTGCCAAGGTGGCTCTTCGAACAGACGAACTTGTTGATGCTGAGGACGTTGACAATGCTGCATTGTGGCGACGACGTAGTCCTGCACTGGAAGGAGGCACTAATTCTCCTCGCTCCCCTGCTGATGCCATATCTACATTGTCGGTACGCAATGAAGTGTGTGCTGTGCCACTACCACCACCACCTCTGTAACGACCAAATCTTCTAGATGGGTGGTTATGCAAGCGGTTGGAGAGTCGTCGAAAGAATGACATGGGTCGATGACGGGAATGAATGGAGGTCGAATGAAGGGTTCGGGTTGATGCATTGTCTTGTCGTATGGATGAAGGCGTTTGTCCCATAAAAGTGATAAAGGAAGAGGATGGTGTTTGCTTGGCTTTTTCAAACGCAGCATGTCTTAATCTCGGACACACTGCTCCTCCCTCCTGCTGCTATCATCATCATCTTACCTTGTTGTCATGAGCGACCGTAAGCAAGTAAATTAGATCCGCTTTCATCATATCCATTCAATAAAGTTGATATCATCTTCATCAAGCAGTCGTCTTATTGTGTAATGTTGTCGTCCGTGGTCCCATTTTTATTCGTTCATGCATTAGGTCATCCAGACCTTTGGCGCATTTGAATCACGATTTGGTTGACACCATCAATCTATGTACATGTTGCTATGCACTTGGATCAATCCTACACAATATCGCTACTACTGCTGTATAGAAGGAGGAGACAACAACCTCCATCTTCTTCTTGCATTATGATTAGTATGTATGCATTTCAATAGCTTTCATTGCATCCTATTCCCAATGTCACGCATAGTCTTAAGATTCAAAAGGTGGATCACAGTACCATGAAGGCCTTTACTTAATCGACAACAGCAATCCCGTAATAGTACATTGATGCATAACATGAGCATAAGGATATTTACACACCGACCAGCTGCATATGCAAGTTGTTGGATGACATTGCTGCCTCTAATATGACTTGCAGACTAAAAGCGTATACACTATCGGCAGATCGTGCAGATCTAGATAATCTTGATACTATTCATGGGCGTTGCCATATACATGTACTCTATTCTTCCATTTCAACTTGGGTCATTCTAATATTATAATTGCTGTATTTATTGATGGATGGATCCCGCCACCTTGATGATGGCATCTATGATACATCCATGATACGTCCATGATACGTCCATGATACGCCTATGATATGTCCATGATACCTCTATGGTAAATGCTATCGTAGTAGTTGCAAGTTCAAACAATGCCTTGTGCTCTTTTTTGTTCATGGTTGGTCTCTGTTATTCTTCAATCCATCGTCTTAAAAAAAGCTTTTCTTCTTGTTGTCATTGTTGGCTACTTACATCCATCCTTTGCTGAACAAGAACGACCTGCTTTTAACAATAACCAATGAGCGCAAGGATACGATAAGCGAACACCATCATTCTGATCAATGGTAGTGTGGGCAGGAACACGGTGGGATTTACAAGCATAATGTCCGCAGCCCCGATTTGTCTTGTCAAGCGCTCTTTTCTTTGTACTCTCCCCCCTCCTTCACCACCACACGATCGTATTACCATGGTCTTGCGTAAGTGGCCATTGATCCCATCGACAGTAAACTCCAACAACTGACATGCACTGCACATTGTAGCGAACACTCGGATCTTCAGCTTTGCCTACATTTCCAGGGATGCCTACTCGCGAATTCGTAGGAAACTCGAGTCAGTAGTAATGCCAGCATAGTTATCAAAGCGCAATGACCCATACCCTATTGGTTTTTCTTTAACAGTGAGCTTGAGAAGAAGACGAATACAGAGATCACGTTCAATTCGAGGTTGCAGGTATGTCAAGGATATCGACGTAGGGCCTCTTTGCTTGTTAACACGTCTTGATCATGTATGCTAGTTTTTCGAGATCAAAGCGCGTTCACAAAGGACATGTGAAGAAGTGTGAGTATGCTTGCAAGATTGAAGCTTGTATGTATGTTGTATTTCTAAATCTGGGTCCATGCTTAGGGAAACATTGATCGCTACGCAGCTCTTGCCTATTCTGGTATGTGTTTATATTGATGAACAATGGTGACCATCGACAACAAGAACTCATATCTATGATTGTTTCAGAATCGAAGCATTGACAAAAGCGACTATATCGGAGGAGTTGCTCCCGAGCTATGGGATGATGTTGCCTGGGTGTTTGGAGAGAAGGATGAGAAAGCAAAGAGCGCAAGCCCTATGGCCGAGGATGACAGCCTATCAGATGATGACAGCGACAACGTTGATGATGGTGATGATGATGATGACAGTTATGATTCGGATGATTCATTCTACGCCAATTTACCGAGTGCACGACAAAAGAAGGCAGCCAAATCCAAGGCGAAGACTGAAAAGAAGGATGCCAAAAGTTCCATCATGGTCAAGAAGAATGAATCGCATGAAAAGTTCACCATTGCAAAGAATATCAAGAATCTGGATGACTTGTTATATGGTCCACCGATGCTTCATATGGCAGCAGCTGATTACTTACAAGTGGTTGGCGATGACACGAATACCGAATGCAGTTTGAATGGCAGGGTAAAGGATTTCATGCGTGATGTTCGTGGCAACCAGGTAACTAACTCCCCTTTTTCAATAGCAAATCAACATTTTTGGTCCTACCGATGCAGCTGTCAAAGACGCCTTGGAACGTTTCCAAACCATTCAAAGTCTCTACGTAAGTGCTATTAAGTAATGACCACATCATCATCTGATGCCCAAATTTGAATGTAGAAACGATGTCGAAAGGAGCCAACAGTGGTGCCATGTGTGCATTATTCCAAAGAGTCGCCCAGATATGGACTACGATTTTGCCCACTCCACAGCTACAAGTACCAATCCATCGTGTGTGATCCAAAGGATGACAGCAATGCGTGCATATTGTTGCCCGTCTTTAAGGATGCGAAGGGGAAATACATCAAACCATCCTCGATTGTCGATGGCGACACATTGAATCAACAAATGGAAGAATTGACGAGACGCTTCAACAGGGCTTCGAGTGCTTCACCTCAATCATCACCACAATCATCAGCACGATCATCTCCACAACAACAACAACAACCATCACCTTCTTGGGTTAAACCCAAAAATGGATCACCAAAGAAGCAACCCATTCCTTTGGGCTTTCATTTACCAGAACGTACGTCAACACCACCTGGCCAAGCACCTCTTTGGGGCGAGAACAAGTACACGATCAATACGGCTTCAACAAGTTCAGGAAACAACAAAAAGAATCAGCTGTCAAATTCAAGTGGTTGGGGAGCAGCAGCAGCAGCACCTGCAACAAATGATCTTTTCCCTGCTTTACCATCAGCACCATCACCCACCAGACCTACAAAAGCTCCCCCTGCCAAAAGCAATCAACGACGTGTCCTGCGACTTAATTCACAAAAAGCTCCTCCTCCTTCATCCAAAAACTCGCCCACATCCACAATGGCATTGTAAGTGTTTTCTTGTTGACATACATCGAAGTGGTATTCTCACACGCATACTTTATTAGGACTCGGGAATACAATCTCAACTTGATCAAGGATGCCTTAACTGAAGGGTATGTATATGATGTATGTGGTTGGAAACCAAAGAACAATTCTACTCACTACAAAGAAAAACACAACCCATTAGGTTAGAATCAATCAACGCCTTCCGCGGTGGGATCACGTTGCATGCCAAGTAAGTCAATGGCTATCTCTCTCTCACACACACACACACACATGAGAAATAACTCGAGATGATAGGATTGGAAATTTGTTATGGAGGAATCTTCCAGAAAAAGTCCAAAAGACTATTTGGGATATGTTTGATGTGAAAGATTTGGTCATGAAGGAGCACAAGGCTAAGCCAGAGTTTAATAACATGTAAGTCCTAGTGTGAGGCAGAGTACATAGAGAGTCTCATGATTGGGGTTTTTCATTGTTAGGGCATTTACATCCGAAGCCATTCGTGATAACTTTATGGGTGTACTTCCCAAGCCCTATGGTCAATCTGCTTACTATGAGGTGCACGTATCAGCCCGTCCAAAGCCTAGTGAACCTTGGAAGCCTGCTATCATGTATATCGAGTCATCTGGTGCCAAATGTTACAAGCTGGATTTATTGCAACATGCCATCACCCAAGTGGATTGGTTTTCACTCGATAGGTATTACGCTCACTCTATTGCTAATTTGAGGCATCCTTTATTGATCTCTTTTACGCTTTTAGAAAATATGATTTTCAAATGGAGCTTGCCGTCAAGGAAATTGGAAGACCTGAAGTCAAGCCATTCGTCAGCTTTGTTCGTAGGATTGCCTTCAGGCAAGTTGTTTTCCAAAGGGGAATATGGGCGTAAGGAAAAAAGGCCAAAACTTTTCACACGTTGCCTTTATGTATGATAGGCCGAGTCGAGATGGAGCAACGACCAATCATTTCGCATACGAAAATGTGCCCAATTTGTTGACGGTGAACCAAGTTTTACACAAAGATGTACGCAAATTCAAGTTGGGAAGTGAACACAGGCTTCATGTGACGCGTGTTGAGCAAGTTGCAACCCCTCGCGATTACGACTCGGTGACTCCTAGATTTGTAGCCATGAAAGGTGGCGGCAATGTATGGTACGACATTGAGGTAAGTAACAGCAACAACAACAACAGGGACAAGGTTACCAGTGGACCCGTGCTCATGCTGAGACGTGCATTAGGTTTCGCATATTCCCCACGACTCCATGTTCAAGCTCAACCAGGATAAACAAGTGGGTGTTCCAGCCCCTTGGACCGTACAAGATGTTTTTGGTGATAATGATAGTCGACTTGAAAAATTGGTGGTCACCATGCTCAACTTGATCAATCGATTAGAAGAGTGCACTACTTGATGAAAATGGATATATAATGAAGAATGATGCAGTTTATTGATTGCTTATATCGCGCGTCCGTATACAATGATTGTAAATATGCAAATTGGGGGATTTGTGTGTGTGTTTTGTTACCAAGCGGTGTAACCGCCATCCACAAGGATTTCTGATCCTGTGACAAAAGAAGCAGCATCCGAAGCAAGAAAGACAACAACACCTTTTAGTTCATGAGGAGTGCCTAATCGACCTGAGGGAGTCTCCGTTTCCCAAATGTGACGCATCTTTTTGCCTTCCTCTCCTTTTTCTCGGAGAATCCTTTGATTCATTTCAGTGTCAAAGTAACCTGGCGAGATGGCAGTAACTCGAATGTTGTGAGGAGCCCATTCACAAGCAATGGATTTTGTGAGTTGAAGCACAGCGGCCTTGGTAGCATTATAGGGTGCATGTGTTTGCGGCCGATTGGTAATATGTGCCGACATGGATGCAACAGTAATAATGGAGCCTGGTCTTCCAGCTTTCATCATGTGTCTATGTACGTAGAAATTTACGAGTGAGTTGTTGTAGCAAGGGGATCATCATGTCTTTGTGTACATACTTTGCAGCCTGCTGGGCACAGAAAAACGTCCCATTGACATTGACTTCAAAGATCTTACGGAAATCACTAGCGGTATAATCGATGGCAGCACACACTTGGTTGATACCAGCAGCTGTCACCAGGATATCAATTCCACCATGGTGTTGGACAATTTGATCAAAGACCATGGCCACATCTTCATCATTGGTCACATCGCATCCCCAGCTACTACCCTTGACGTTGCATTCTTTTTCAATGGTGGAAACAGCTTGAGCACCCGTCTCGGCTAACAGATCAATGCATGCTACATCTGCACCCGACTCGGCAAGACCTCGCATCATTTCGTATCCAAGACCACGCGCTCCCCCAGTCACTAGAAACATCAAACAAAAAATTGAGACTTATTACGCTTATGCATCATCATCATGTCTTAGACTTACCAATAGCGACTTTGCCTTGTAATGAAAGTTGTGATTGTACATTAGGTGATGCTGATGACATTCTTTTGAAGGTGAATTGGTATTAAAAAGTGGTGCAGTAGGATAAGGTGGAGAGAGTATGAGAGAGAGCGAGAAAGAGTAAAGAAAAAAAACGACTTGTTAAGGAAAGCGGGAAATATCAAGCGGGATCCACGTTTTTTATAGGTTCGATTGTTTTATGCATCACAGTGGTACACATACACACGCATTTCCCGGAAAAACCGCTGAGTGGTGCAATCCTTCACTGCAAAGTGTGGGGGAATATAAGATTCAGTTGCATCCCGCGATTCTGCCGGAAACATACACACAACACACTCCCCTTGTCAGAAAGTAAAAAAAAACCTTGCTTTATCGCACATAGTCACTCATTTGGTAGTAGCAGAGTAGTACATACATCCCTTTTACCATGCATTTGCAGAATCCATTTATCATGTGGTGATGATAGTAAATCATTCGGGTAGAAAACGAGCTTATATGAATATGCTTTGTTTATATATGTATGGATGCGGTATTGGTCTTTTCCCATAACATGCGTTGGAGATTGAAAATGGAATATGATGAGATGAGGGGAGGGGAGGGGAGGGAGGGAGATTGTACTCATTTGGAAAGATCTAAAGGAGTGTAAATGAGATAGCTAACGAACATCATGTAGATACCGGTTAAGGTGACCATCCACCATGACCAATTGAAATCATCCAAGAACATTCCAAAGAGATAGACATTGAAACCAATGACCACCCATGATATAAGCCATGCCAAAATGCGTCCAGCTCTGCTGCTTCTGAATTGACCGGTCATGATAGACGTGGATGATGTAAGCTTGAGAATGGGAACAAGGACAATCGGCAAGCAAAGACTACACAAACAATCCACTTAGCCACAAGCACTTTTGCACACAGACCACACACGTGCCGCCTTGCTTATTTCCCATGGTGTAGCCCATTAAGAAAAAGAGCCTGGGTCCTCTTCTTTACCTTTGAAGTACATTGAGAATCTCGCCCATCGTATCAAAACGTTCAACAGCAAGTACGGCCACTGACATGCTTGGTACCAGTGAAATCATTCTTGTGAGAGCCACTCGATGCCATTCCTTTTTAAAGATGGCTCCAAAGAACCCTTCGACGACCTAAGAATAACATGGGTGGTGAGTGTGTGTGAGATGTTACACGAATTGAAACAATGCAAAAGAAAAACTTACATATTGACCCGCCAAGGTACCAGTCATGGTCGAACTTTGACCAGCTGCAAGCAGACCTGCTGCCCATAAATACTTTGCGTAATGGCCAAGCGTCTTGTTGAGGACATTGGATGCATCATATAACCCAGGAAGTGATTGGACAATTTGACCGGGTTGATAAAACACTTGAGCAAAGACCACCACGATCGCCATGTTGATCAAAAATGAGGTGAACAATGCAATGGCTGATTCGATTCCAAAGTAGAAATTGGCCTCCTTAAGCTTACGCACGGATGGATTGGCACCCAAATTTCTCGACATCACCAAGGCACTAGTAATAAACAAACAAAAACCGATAAGCACATTTGAAGACCCCCAAACATCCATTCATTTACCTATGCAAGTATAAATTGTGTGGCATAATGACTGCACCGATTGTACCCACAGCTTGGACCACGGCTTGCTTTGGAATCTCGGGAACAATGATGCCTTCGATGAGGTCGCCGAATTGAGGTTTTGATAAGAACATCTCCACCCAAAAGCATCCAATCATGACGACAATCAATGTAATAAGGAATGCTTCAATTTTGCGTACGCCATATTGTTGGAGAAACATGAAAATGAAGGTATCTGTGGCTGTAATCATGACGCCGATCCAAAGTGAGAAACCAAAGATAATCTTTAGTGCAATCGCTGTTCCAATGATTTCTTGAATGTCTGATCCGATCACGGCAAGTTGTGAAAATGCCCAAATGGCTAATGATAAGGGTCGAGAGTATGTCTGATTAATCAGCTGTGCAAGATGTCGATTCGTGACGACACCCAATCTGGCCGAGAGAATCTGAATCATCAGACCTAAAAGTAGCAGCAGCATATCATTTTTTTAGTAGGTGGGAATTATGATCATCACCCTTTGAATGTACCTGCAGCATGTACCCAAAAAAGTAGCCATAACAACTTGTACCCTGCAAGTGCACCCGACTGCAGGTCGCTCTCAAGGTTTCCTGGATCCAGATAAGCAACGGACCTACATAGATAGATAAAGCGATTAGAGACAAGGGATGACCTATGTTGATTAGCCATCAAGCTTACATCAACCATCCTACAACAAACAAACAAGCAATGATTAGACATCATTATCATTTGAGAAGAAGAGGTAGCACAATTACCTGGGCCTGTGTATTGCATAAGTTTGGTCCACGAGAACCCTCGTTCGTCCACATTGCCCGTGTCGATTTGTCCTTTGACGTCGATTTCTACTCGCCATTCGTCTGTAGGGTCGTCTGGAGATGTGTCTTGGCTGACAGCATGGTATGAATGCGATCGACCATTGGAGATTGGTGTGGATTCGTCCATGGCCATTCTGGGGTATGCGGAGAAAGCGGAACAAGAAGGAAGGGAACCAAGGGTATAAAAATGTCGGGATGCATTATTGCAAGGCACTTTTGCACGTGATGATGGCGAACCCGGCTGCCATGACGTCAAGTCGATTCCGATATGATCGGATCGTATGTGTTGGTGCTATCAAATATCATTTCATGTACTTTTACTATGCACAAATGAAAAAGGCCTATGTACACCATATCATGTTCAAGATAACAACATCATTGGATAAGATGACGACGAATCAATGCGAGTTTCTTTTTGTAAATGGATCTCCTTGACAACACACAATATATATTAAATTCTCTCCCCCTAAATCTAATTATGTGCTGATGATGCGCTATGTATCGTAAGGATATAGATGGGTTGTCTATGAGGAGGGTGCTTCATGCTATCGGATCAGGATCGGTACTAAAACAGAAGCTGTTGTTGTTTAGGCTTGAAGAATAACATCCTTGATGACTCGTCGTCTTTCCAAATTCCATGCATCGATTTTGGCACCCACGTCAACCAAGCGTTCAGCTTCCTCGTACATGTGTTCCATTTCTTGTGTATCACACCATTCCACCAGGGCAGCGAGTCGCTGACGCACTTCCCAAAGATAGCGTTGCATAGGTGAATAAAAGGCGCCTGTATCATCCGCTTCCTTCACGTATCTATCATACTTGATGTTAAAAAATGAAATGAATGGAGCTAGTCTTCATGGCTTACTCTTGAGGAGGATCAATAGCTGGCAACGTAGGGTAGAGTTCACGTGCTGATTTGATGGCTTCATAAGCTGCTTGTGGAAAGTAGACTTGACCTTGACCCAAATTCTTTGAATCACGGGATTGCCGTAAATCAATCACAGCTTCCAAGAGTGCTGAATCCGCCTGCTTTAGTAGTTGCTTCACTTCGACAAGCTTTTCATCCTTGGATTTGACTTGCTGAACAGCTGCTTCTGCTTCTTCCACTTGCTTTTTCAAATCATCGATGGTAGGGAATGATTCATCTTGAGAAGAAAAGACCTATCATCATTCAAATATAAGGTTTCTATGGGATATCTCATGTCATGGGCGAAAACTTACATTATCCAAGATCTCCACAAGCTCATCACGTTGTGATTGAAGCGATCGATAATCAACAGCAAGTTTCTCAATCTGCATACGTGTATGAGATCAAGGAATTAGTAACCCATATCAACCATGCTTTAAGCTTTATATACCTTGTTGTCAGCTTCACGGACTTCTTCATCGGCTTCATCCACCTTGACTTTTGCAGTATCCACTAGCTCTTGAGCCTTTTTGATCCCTTTGTCGCATCGCTCTTTCTCTGTCGCCAATTCGCACTATGCATATGCATAAGCCAATTTATCCAGAATCAATCAATTCCCTCCCTGATTTACCATGCAAAATGATACGATCCACTGCAAAGTCCAATGATCCAAAGCATCTCGATCTGTTTTCCACATATCACTATACACATCCTCAGTTAACAAAAAGGACCCAGCATACAACACACACACACTCACACACTTACAGCTTGGCTTGGGCTTCGGTTAACGCTTGATCAACAGGTGCTCGCTTGACATTGAGCTTTCGCTTAATCACACAACCGTCTTGGTAGGGCTTCTCGACATGCGCCAAACTTGCAATCGCATGGGTCAATTCGTCAACCTTGCTAATGCTCTGCTCTGCCTTTGATGATGCCATAGTGAAAGAGAGTGTAGGTCGGACTCTTTAAAGGACGCTGTTTCTTTGTAGCCAGAAATCACGTGGCATTATTGTTGCATCCTCCAGAGAGTACCCGATTATCCACTTCTACGTATGACTCCATTTGGTCCTTGTTTCTTTATAGCATAGTCCCATCCTATCATCCTAGCAACCATATTGTTACGACAGAGCTCTTTACGTGTAAATTCCTCCCATGTGGTGGTATAATAAAAGTTGTGGTTTTGTATTCGAATGATGATTCGAAGCTCAAGCATCCTTCATAAATGTATTCATACACATTGGGATCCAGGATAAAGCTGGTTGCTATGCATCGAGAATTTTACTTTGCCCACGAAGGCCGAAAGGCTCCTTGAAATGCCTTTGAATGCTCTTGAAGGAGTCCAAACGCTATAGCTTTAAAGGCCTTCAAAGACCTTCCAATTTTTAACATCTGCTTCCAATGCCTTCAAAGACTTTCAAAGGCATAGCTACTACGTTCAAGGCATTAAAAGACATGTCTATTACATTCAAAGGTCTTCGGAGATGTTCAAAGGCATAGCTATTACATTCAAAGGCCTTCAAAGATGTTCAAAGGTATAGCTATTATTACATTCATCAAAGGCCTTCGAAGGTGTTCAAAGGCATGGTTACTGTATTCAAAGGCATAGCTACTACGTTCAAAGGCCTTCAAAGATGTCCAAAGACATGGTTACTGTATTCAAAGGTATTGAAAGGCTTTCAAAGGCTTAGCTACTACGTTCAAAGGCATCTAAAGGCATGGTCACTGTATTCAAAGGCCTTCGAAGGTATTCAAAGGCATAGCCACTACATTCAAAGGTATTCAAAGGCTTTCAAGGATGATTACTGTAAATGATAGGTAATGAGCCCAAACCATTTGCTTGTTTTGCTGATCCATATGTATATCCTTAATATCAAACAATGGAACAGCATCATTGTTCACAGTACCATGTGCTGTATCCCCTTTCAAGTAAAACGTAGTATAGTACGCCCTTCTATTAATGAACAATGCAAGATCCATTGTTAGCGTTATCAATAGAAAGTATAGGTTTTTGTCGATGTGAATAATCAAAATAGGGTGTATAGCACGGGCGTTGGTATGGCAACCAAATCTCAGAATCATGCACACCCTTTGGTAGGCTATCACGCGTGTAGCATCATCTTTCACCGCTCTCTCTTTCTTCTAGCCAACATTGGTTCATGTTTGCTTATCATCGATCGACCTCCCACAGCACCGTCATTCAACGCATTCTTACAGGATCATTGACAGGCACTGGTCATGACGTTGTTCTCGTCAAGGTAGCGTCTTTTTATTATCCCACCTCTTCGAAATCGTGCCATTGACTTTCTACTTTCGATTCTCATTCACACTCACACACACGCATACACGCATACTCAGCCAACGTGTTTGGAACTTCGACAACTGAATACGTCTGATGTTATTGACGACCTATTGACTTTGAGCTTTGAACAACCATCGTTTGGCAATATCACGGATGCGAACGTGGTTCGGTGTCGTTTTCTCGAACAAGAAAAGCGTGAGCAAGAGCAAGATCAAGAGGATGAAGAGGACGAGGATGAAACAGAAGATATGGCTAGTATCAGCATTGATTTTCCATACGTCGTCAAGGTGCGTCAGGGACATACACCGGTACAAGGGGACGATGTGATCGTGGTCATTTCCGAATACGGCAAACTTGTGTTTATGACCATTGCCACACCTCAAGAGGGTCATCTCTCGCAAAAGGGTCGTTTTGAGCCATTGGCTGAGGTATGTACTTATCCATTGGGGGTGGTAAGTTTGCATGAAATATTCAATCCATGGTTGTAGATATGTATGGATGAACCTGGGTTGGAATTTTCAAAGGTGAACAAGCGACTTGCCGTTGATCCCTAGTAAGCATCGATCATCCTCAGCAATTCGAAAGGTCCACACATTCATAAACTTCAATCCTAGTTCAAGAGCCATTGCTATATCTGCATATGAGGATCGCTTTGATGTCATGATCATGGGCGAATCGATATCAAGGACCCACTTTGATCCTATTGTCGGTGTAAGTACTCAAGAAACACATACATGGGCAGAGCCGACTTTGAGGGAGTAATACTGATTTGGGTTACGTATAATAGAGAGGATCGATCGAGGAGGAAGGCATTATTTGGCACATGGAGTTTTTGCACACAGAATCGAATTCGCGTGATAGGATCCTATTAGCCCTGATGATATTCAAGTAAGGTCGATGATCACATGCGAAGTGGATTGAATTACTTAACAAGGATTCTATGCTAGCGATGTAGAAGTGAAGTGCTGGATCAGCATATATGCCATAGATGCTACCAATCCCGAAGATGTATTAGTGGAGCGGATAGGACGACTACCGTTGGATGCAAGTAAGTAACTTTTTAAACCATCAAGGGGATAGCATATTAACTCGACCATAGATGCACCTATACCCATTCTCTTTATTCCTTTGAAGCATCATCCAGAAGCCTTTGTGATTATTACAGCAAGTACTTCACGATCGGTGTATTTGAGCATGTCACTTATGTCCAAATGTGTTTTAGAATTATGAAGCAGCGCTTGTCACTGTGGAGGATATTGTATCTGGCAACATGTTTTATCCTACTTGCTTGATCCCGCGTCCCTTTGGAGAAGTCAACTGTACGTATGATGTCTTTACTGTGTTCATCATGTATTAACCAAAAGACTGCAATAGGTCCGCTTATGACATCTTTTGCTATCCCTGTGGATGATTCACCGATACCTTATGTCTACGTTGGGTCCGACAATGGTAATTTCTTCAAGTTGTCATTTCCTTCTCCTCAAGCCATGAATTGGGATATTATGGAGCGCATCAATCCAGTTGGATCAAGCATGTGTGTCTTGGGTGTGATGGATGTTCCAGAGAACGAAGGGGAGTACCAAGCAGATATCGTGATCTATGCGGGAGAAGGTGCAGATAGTCAAGTGCTGGCAGTAAGTAGCTAAGGGGGAGAAGAGTGAGCGATTTTATAACTGTGTTTGGGTCTCTTTCAGGTTGACAGGGAACATAAACGACCTCCCCTGCTGATACAAAGTTTCGAGAATCGAGCACCGATCACTGATATGCGAGCAGCAATGTCGGCGGATGAATGTGGGCAAGACACAGTTGTAAGTTGCTCTGGTCAAGGCGGGCAAGGCGCATTATGTCTCTTTCAACGTGGCATCAAATCCAAGACGATAGGCTCATCATCCAACCATTGGCAACAGTAAGCACTTTACGAGGGCGATGGGATTGGAATTATCTAATCATGTATGTAGAATTTCTCGGGTTTGGAGTACCGTTATATCCGACGCTGATAATAGCCTTTTACCGCTACTTGTTACTTCATCAGCTATCAATTCCAAGGTCTTATCCACTCGACGTAAGCAAAAAGATTCATAATGAGTACCGATGACAAATACTCTAACTTGCAAGGTAGATGGTGATATCAGGGAGCTGGAGCAATTGCAAGCGGACAAACGGCTAGTCGGCGCTGGATCAATCAACTTGGATTCAAAAGGCTACCTTATCAAAGCGTATCCTGACGAAGTCGTTGTTATCGACATTACAGCTCAAGGTTAGTGATGCTGTCGATGTCATTTCGTTTCCTTTGAATTAAACTTATGCTGTGATAGATCTTATTTGCGCACGGTGGAAATCCTCTGGCAATGAGACCATTACCCTAGCAGCTGTATTATCTTGTGCAAATCCAGGCAGTGCTCAGATAGCTTTGGTTGTGTTTAACGATGGCGAATCTTCCTTGATAATTCTCACCCCAAAGCCAGCCTTCGACCACAGGTAAGGATTTGTCACCAATGCATGTATCTTTGTGGGCAATTTGACTAACATTGGATGATAGGGGGATCATTATAGAGGCGACTTCAAGATCATCATGTCAAGCAGAACCAAGCTATTTAGGCTACTTACAACTCAAGTATGTGCGCTTTTATTGTGGATTGTAATCGGATGCCTATGGTAGGCTAATGAAGTATGATGATAGGAACCAAACTCTGCTGGCCATTGGTACCTTTAAGCCGTCTGTACAATTTTATGATACAAGCTCTCGTAATCTAGAACTTTTGGAGGACATCGATCTAGGTAATCATACACCAAATGGTATTGCTAATCCAAAAAGTGCTGATTCAATTTCTCTAGCGATGATCCAAGGGCTCGATAATTGTGCAATACCCCATTCCATGGCTGTGATCACATCTGAAAAGGAAGAGGAGCAATCCATTCTCATGCTTGGATTACGAGTTGGATCTATTGTGTTTTTCCCAATTGAGCATCAAGATAAGCACCTCTTTGACAAGAAATCAACTCCTTTTATTCGTCAACTTGGACGACGCGCTGTCAGATTCGACTCGGCATCATCATCATCATCGTCATTATCGTCCATACTCGCACTTTCTGATCAACTCTGGCGTGTGCAGTACAATGACTTATACCCTGACGCTGTCGAAATTGACCTCGTCTTGCTACCTTGGATGAAGGATATAGAGCAAGTCGTCTCGTTTTCCATTGATGGCATGCATCGCGAATTTACAGGTGTTGTGGCGGATGATTCTCTTCATGTTGTACAACTATCAAAGCAAAGCACGGTTGCTGCAGAGAAAATCCCCCTTGGAGAGGTAAAAAAAACATTCCATTATGCATGAGATACATACTATGATCGCCCCTAACGGTATCACGTAGACACCTACCCGCTTTATGCTGGATAGCGCTTTTTCACACAATGCCTTTGTGCTTACCAGTGCCATTGACAGTAACAACTTTCGCAACAAAAATACATTACACCTTGTGGATACGAGAAGGTAATTATCAACAACATGTATCGTTAAAGTCGACTCATTTTGAGATACGATATCGCAGCAGCCCGAGCAACCAGAACCAGATTCTTTTGAATGAAAGAGCATTTCAACCTACCGATGAGGTGCTTTGTATGACAGGTAATTGTTGATTGGATGTTCAACGACAAAGGATGGTGATGATTCACATAAATGAATATACTAGAATGGACATTACAGCATCGTAACAAGACCTATCGCTATCTATGTCTTGGTGTTGGGCAGATGAATATGACCAGCAATCGAACACGGATCAAAAAGATAGGAGCTGAACGAGGCACCCTTATGATTTATCGGCTGAAACAAGGCAAAGATGAGCGTGTCCGCTACACATTACGTCCGGTGATGAACAAAGACTTGACAGGAGGTGTCTTTGCCATATGTCCACATCCAGCAGGGTAAGAGTAGAAACATGAGAACGTGAAGGATACGTTGTTCTAATGCCCATTATAGTCTTTTGTTTTCTGCAGGTCCCGTGTTGTACTTATACCAGCTTGATACGGATGGCAAGGAAGCAAAGTAAGTCATTGGTTGATGGGGGGGGATTGAAGACATGGGTACTCACATGTCTATCTCAATAGATTGATCGAGATTACCAAAAAGCCTCTTCGGTTCCTGATTACTGGTATCCAAGTTGACGGCGATAAAATATGTGTCACCTGTCAAGGAGATTCGATTTCATACTACAGATTCAATGCAGAAACAAGCAAACTTGAATATTGTAAAAGGTATTTATTAAAGGGAAGAGAGCGAGAGACAAGCGATACTAATAACGTAATCTTAGCGATATCTCTGCACGAACTATGCTCCATTCAATGATGCCACATCCTCAACTCGTCGTCGGCTCAAATCAATTTGGTGGATTAATTGCTCTTTGGGACAATCCAGGTAGCATTGTGTATGGGGAAATGCAAGTTGAATAAGAGGTTAATGCGACATGTCTTTATTAGAGGATCGATCGTTTGAGCAAAGATTGCTGACCAGCTTTTCATTTCATTACCCTGATATCCTGATTCGCCCTTCATTGACATCTTTACTATCGTCCACCACGCTGGAAGTCGTCACTCATGCCGATTGTATTGATGGACACATTTTACCTTGGGACTCCTCCTCCTCATCCTCCTCATCGAATGAAACGACGACGACGACGACAATCAAGCCTATTCTATGTGCTGGTGTCTCTGGTGGTTTAATATCGGTGCATCGTGTCAGCCAACCACTGTATGAATTACTTTATGCACTTCAAGAACGATTGGTTCATTTCGCTCAATCCTTATATATTCTACTCGGCTCTCCTCGTGATTTTCAATGGTATCATAACATTGGACAGCGAGAAAAACATGCACTTGATGGTGATCTTCTCAGCTTATACCTGCGACTTGAATCGGATGAACAACACCAAGTGGTAGAACTTGTGGATGACCAACTCTTTTCTTCCATACTCGACCCAGCCAAGGTGTTCCTAGACCAAAATACCACATCCACCCAAATAGCATCATTGCTCGAAAACCTGTTGCGTGCGCTTGAACGGTGCTGCTAGGATCGGATTTTTTGCAGTCGTCGTTTTATTGTGTGTGTATGTGTGTGAGTGTCGAGAAGGGGGGGAAATAAAAAAATCAGTCTAATGATGATGTTCCAATTGGAAACGGACACCACCTATAACGTACCCAATGTGAGCAAAATGTTTGATAATAAGGACAATGAAACCACTTACAGTAGCCACAAGGGTGAGCACCAGGCTTATCCAAATTGATATAAACCTTGGGATGACCAAGAGGACCACCGCCTATGTAACATTCAATCAGCTTGGATCCTCATACTATGTATATAAATATCTTACCACCATCACAAGCAACAACGCGCTTGGTGGACATGCGGACAGGCTCTTCAGCAATCAAGTCAATGGCGGCCATGGAGTTGGGCTAAAACAGTGAATGGGGTCAGCATGACACTCGTCCAGGATTAGGTGTTGGAAGGAGAAAATCTTCAATCTACCTGAGCCTCCAAGTTCATTTGTTCGAAGCGAGGACCGGACATGGCGACATGTTTGGCACGTTGGTTTTCACTCCAGGTGGTGGCACGATTGGGAGATTGAGCGACGGCAGGAGCGACTTCCTTGGCTGAGACTCGCAAGCTGGTGCTGTTGGTGGTGGTGCTGTACAAGCGAACCGATCTTCTCAACACGGTGCGCAACATGGTGAAGAACAAACAAAAAGATACTACAAGACGATACACACACACAATACCTACAAACCCAACTTGAACTCTCAACCCAGATTTGCCGGTGACGTCAATCTCATCCAATACACACTCACTCACACACACACACACACACATGAGAGTCAGCTACATACTAGTATACAACACACCCCATCCATGCTTTTATTATGTATTATCCACGTCTAGCAGGTGCACTAGGTGTCCATGGTTCGGGTTCATCACCACCTTCTGGAGATCCTATTGATATAAATGATTTAGTTTTCCATCGCCCCTCCTCTTCTTCTCCTCCTTGAGGATGATAGCTTACCCTTCTTAAATGCCGGTAATTCCTATAAAAGAAAGTAATGTCCAAGCATGAGATGATGCATTCTATCCACTTTTCTTTATCCAATTACCTTTTCCTTTTGTTCTTGTGCTGCTGCTGCTGCTGCTGCCGGCTCTTGGTGTTGCTTGTTGGCGAGTCGCAATTTCTCTTCCCTTTCGGCTATCTCGAGTTTGCGTACTCGTTCTCGTAATATAGCTAATCTTCTTTGTTCTTGAACCAATTCTTGGATACGTGGTGCTTCAAATCGAGTATGGCGTAACCATGCTTGCCATTGTACTATGCCCCAAAAAAAGAGAGTGTGAGTTGCCATAGCAAATAGGACGCGTTCGCATTATCTAACCTGGCAACTTGTTTTCTTCAAACAGACCCACATCCCCATCATGCTCCTTGAGCTGTACCCACCGTTTCCAGCGTCCTCCTATGGTTGCTCTGTTATTCAATTGGATCGGCAAAACGTCATGGTTGCACCACCATTGTGATTACCAGGGTTGTTTGGGTTGGGCATTTCCCAGTATTCATTCCCGTCGAGATCCCAGCCCACCATAATGTGCTTCTTCCAAGGGAAACGGCTGGTCTTGTAAATGAGTCTTAATCGTTGGAGGGTTGACAAGGGCGCTTTGCTAGACATGGCGCGATGCAGTGGTGGTGGTGTCAAGTAGTAAAATAGATTGTAGCCGAAAGGAATGCCGCTCTCGGAACCATCAGTGGCTGATATACTGTGTAATGTAACAACTGCATGAACATCCCCACATGAAAATAAAAGATAATCTTATTTTATATATATACAATACAAGACGTTGTTGACAAGTTCTATATGCTAATTGGGGTTGGTTACTTTAAAGATCCAGGCATATTGGCTTGCATTAATCACATGATCTGATATTTCAAGTACGAGTCGTCCCTGATCATCCAATGACCAAGAGATTTGCTGCCCTGCACAAGATACTTTACCCAGCGTTGGGTGAATGGGTATAGGTGCATCGATCACAAGGGTGGTGGTCGAAGGTTTTTCAAGAGTGAAGATGTAAAAGGCAGTATCGGCCACAGTGAAATACAATCGATGGCCATCATCCATATCATCCACGCCATCAGGAGCTGCCCAAAAGGTGGTTGTGTTGAAAATAGCCTCTTGAGCTTCATAACGATCAAGCCATTCACCCATCTCGCGTAAACGTGTATTCATGGGTTCAAGCACTTTGCCCGAAGCATCAGGGCCCATGTTGAGAAGAAAGTTGCCTCCTCGAGCCACTGTGGTGATGAGTTCCTTGATAAGTTCTTCCGTTGTAGCATACTTGTCTTTGGGTGTTGCTTGATTATAGCCAAAAGAATAAGGATCGATACCACGAGTAGCTTCCCAGAACCGATCAGGGGCTGTGTCCACCGTTTTGTACTCGACGGTGGTGAAATCAGAAGCTGAACCATCCCCGCACCTGTCATTCACTGCCACCTGTTGACCACGACTGGCAGCAGCCGAAAAGTATTCCTTTTGCCATTCAAGCGAATCATGAATGCCTCCAATATCGCACCAAAAAATATCGGGTTGATGCTGTTGCAAAAGTTCTTTTGCCTGTGGCACTTGCAATTCATGGACAAAGTCATCAATCTTGCGATAGCCGGTATAAGGAATCTCCTTTTGGGTATATGGGTTCATGGGTGGACCATGCCATCCAAGAGAATCATCCTTGTATTGTGGATGATACCACTCGGGGAGAGAAACTATAAAGTTGTAAAATGAGTCCATGTATACAACATCACTACACAGGATATCAACATACAATAAAGACCTCGCTTTAAATGTGGATATGAACTTGCAGCTGTTGTCATCAAGTCCTTGACAATATCTCGTTTAGGCCCCATTTTGACAAAGGATCGATCCGTGACCTTGGTATCCCACAAGGCAAAGCCATCGTGATGTTTGGTGGTGAACACGAAATAACGTGCATGTGCTGCATCCACGAGATCAAGCCATGCACGAGGGTCCAAATGCGAAGCGAGTTGAGTTGAATTGATAAAGTCGTCATAGGCAAAGTCAGCTCCATAGGTCTTGTTGTGGTATGCGTACGTGGGATCGTTTTCATGATTCATTTGCCACCAATACCATTCGCTGTATTCCTTGCCCACAGGTGCCCATGCAGGTACCGAGTAGAGACCCCAATGGATGAAGATACCAAATTTTGCATTTTGAAGCCATTCTGGTGCTTGATGCTGGTTGACTTGGCTACAGCAATAGTAGTCATGTGTTGTGTAAGTATCTCTTTTACACACACCCAATGTATGTCGTTATGCACATGTACATACCTTGGTGAACCAAAATCCAATGTGAAGGTCTCTTGACAACAATCACCTAATGCTATGGTAACATCCATCTTGCTACTTGTGGTGGTGGTAATGACACCCCTGACAGTAGTCATGTGTCCTGGAGCCAATTGTTTTAACGTTGCACTTTTCTCGTGATCATTGATACTAATGTCAACTGGTCCCTGATACTTGGGACTGATATTATGTACCAGCACTTCGACAATGGCTTGGTTATTGGAAGCCCATCCTGCCGAACGTGCAGCAAAAACCTTGAGATTGGATGATGATGATGATGATGACCGGTAGCCTGTCATGGCAAACACGTGTAAATGATCGTCCGCGGGTAATGTAATAGAGCGAACGCTTTTCCTTGGATCCACAAAGACCGGTAATGCATACAATGCGCCATCACGCGTGTCACTTGCACTGATCGGGAATCGCTGCTTCAAATAGCGTAATTGATGCAGGTGTTGGGCCTGCCAATCTGGTACACTGATTCGAACATCGCTATGTGTATTATCCTTGTATAGCACTCGTACTTTACTCGGCGTCGTAGGTCCAAAGCTTGCAGAGGTAAGGAGATAAAGTGCTCCCAAAGCGGTGTTGTTGTTGTTGTTGTCGGCATCATCATCCAATGCAAGCGTTTGGCCCTTGGCTACCATGTTGTCTTTTGAATCTCCAATGAAGGATTTGAATGAGATGGCATCTATTGACATGGTGGATGATGTGTTCTTTTGCAAAAAATAATGCCCTTGACCATCAAAGTCGGCACCATCTTCATCTCTAATGCCAAATGCTCGATGATTCAGCTGGTCTTGAATGTTGTAGGTAATAATGGCATCATTGTCTTTTGTCGTTGTGATGGCATTCGTCGTCGTCGTGACAAACAAAATAGCAAATACAAGGGATATGGCCGTTGTCTTGCCTTTGGGATTATGATTAAAGCTAGGTAAAAGAGGAAAAGAGAGTTTCATGCTTCTCGTTAAAAAAAGAAAGAGACCTTTTCTTTTCTAAATCAACGAGTCTCCTAAAATACCCCTTTTTAGTAGAGCACAACGTCCGATCGGATATTCTCCTTATGCGTGGATATCGTTAAGATTTGATTGAATGACCTGGTCATTATGTACTTGCCACTGCATGCAGCATAGTTAATCATTTACTCATTCACAAAGGCGACGACGAGGTATGTGTGGCAAGTGAATCATCCTGTGGTTTGTCATGGGAAGAATACATATGCACATAAATGTTCCTGCATCATACATGCTGTACTTTCATGTAACCATGGAGACAGGCGGAGGATGATGGCATCCTATCAAGCGACACCATCGTCAATCCAGTAGTAGTATGCAGTGTAGTCGACAACACGATCATCCTCAATCAAGCCTAAACGGGATATGGGCGACTATACTACTGCTACTGCTATTGCTGCTCTCGTGGTGATGGTGGATAGCGACAACAAAGCTGGCTTCGAACTTGCCATTAATTAAATCGTTGCACTTTTAAGTATCCGCGTTGCCATGGCATGATGACAGGCCTGGTGACATACTCAGGGTGTGTGTGACGCAGTGGCCACAGCGAAAAGATATTGGCATGGTGTGACAACAACAATCCTGCAACATGGAGTTACACATAAAATCTTCCTCTCTTGTTTCAACTTTGGAGCCATACTTATTTTCTGATGAGTGGCAAGTGCACAGAAAATGAGACCAAGAATGGAAGTGGATAATCTACACATGCATACCTTTCGCACAGTTGGCTACTTGAGCCGATAACATGTGACTATATGCTATAGCCAAAGTATGTATGTGCGTAGGTGGCAGTACTGTAGTGCCACACAGGGATTACCATGAGCATGGTTTAAAAAAGTGATGCCTATGGAAGTAACATTATCAAGATTACAAGCATGCAGCTACATTACGATAACGTCTTAACCCGAAGCTTGTGGATAAAAGGCGCACATGACACCTATATTTTCACGGACTGGAAAGCTTTTTTTCGTAAGGTGTATGGGGGCTCACAGCAGCTACTGAGACACTGGGACTGATGACTCAATCAGCTGAAAACCAAGTTGGTTGGGGGGGGTCCAATAAGAGAAATGGCCATGTACGTACGCCTAGCAGTAGTAGGTAAGCCATCATAGTTTAGCTTTTAAGCAAGTCAAGTCGTCAAGTAGGCCATAGACTCGAAATAATTTTCTAGCAAATGCGTGTTGTTACATATTCAGGGGTGGTGGCAACGATGCTGCAGCAGCACATTTCAAACAAAAAGGTCAAATGATCATTTCTTTCCTCGTCACGGTCAACAAGGGCAAGTCATTGGAACCATGGTTTTCCCACACACTCACAACACAATGTCTTTTTCAGTGCCCACCTATGAATGATGCATGGTACATTTAAATTGCGTAATGAGCCAACTGCTAAACAATTAATCATGAAATGGAATGAATCGGCAGGTGTCGGTCAATAGCACGATGATGATGATGATGATCCAAATGCAAATAAGAAAAAAAGGAGGAGGAGGTGTGTGGTTGTGTGTGTGTGGATGTAGCAGAAAATGATGCTGTTTGGAGGATCAAAGAGGGTTGTGGCTCATGCCATCAAAAGCGTGTCATGTATGTATAGAATGGAACAAGCAATGGGTGATAAAAAATGATAATGACAATGCCGTTGCTATCGATAACCACCCAATGTAGACTAGTCTGTTAGGTGGATTATCATGCATATCTTGTTTTATATAGCTTTCTTTCACTCCCGACCCTACTGTTTTGCTTTCTTTCCCTTTTGCTTGTTCTTGAACAACCATCACCATGCCCCCGGTTCTCCAGAATGATGCATCACCTTTTTACATGAATAGCATTATGAAACGATTCGGCCATCATTTATCCACAGATCAAACGCAACATCTCACAGGCCGTATGGCAGCATCATTGCATAGTGCTCCTGAAGGTTCAAGTTGCTCTTTACCACGTTCCATTAACGATGGCAACAAGGATCAAGAAAAGAAGGAATTATCAAATTACCATCCACTTCACCAAGCTCCTATCAATAATGCATCTTCATCTTCGTCATCATCGGTCAATCATCCAACACAACAACAAGCATCCAAGAAGCAATGAGTAATAACAACAGCCATACACACACACATTCTTGTTCTTTTATGCCGGCCTGCCCCAATGCATCATCATGATGAAAATAAAAGAAAGGGAGACACGCGTCACACCTGCTGCTGCACCATTTGTCCCTTGCTCTTTCTCTCTCTCTATGCAGGCCCTTTGATCCAAGCTCGGTCATGCTTTAAAAGTCCTCATTCTTTGTAAGACAACTCGACACCCTTAATTCATTGTTGTATATAAAGAACATGTATGATGCGTACATACCGAGGCATACTTTGCCACGTGGATAAAGGGGAACACGCCATGTTGCAATGTACAAGCGGTGTCTCATGTCTTGTGTTATATAACAGCGATAGAGGAGTACGAGATGGATATCGTCTTTGTAATGTGTTACAAGATGCTATTACTACAATTACAATTTGACAGCACCACCATCTCCTCTCGAATGATTTGCCTATGGGTGGGCTTTTTTTATGTGAATCATGCCCCCATTCAATTGCAAACGTCATATGACGATGATGAATCCGCACATCCATGGATACTCTCACCACTGGTAAGTGATCGCACACACATACACAACCCCACAAAGCAAAATAAAGGGAACGTCACCTGTGTAACGCGCGCTTTTTTATATCAGGTACCATTGTTCATGCGAGTCTTTTTTTCCTTTCCTTTAGTTTATTCTGATGCATTCTACTACACTACGCGAAAAAGGTCATGTTGACGTCTCTCCTCACCGTGAACGTGGACCTGTAAACATATACTACGAACTCCATGGCGATGGGCCAGAACTTGTGTTGCTTGTCATGGGTAAAAAGAAACACGATTGCGTGCCATTGCCATGACGACCATTGACCTTTGCGAAAACGTGTAGGATTGAGTACACCATGCAGTGCATGGGACTTCCAGGCAAGTTTTCATACCTGCACTCCCCCCCTTTATGGATTCAAAAGATTGACGTTGCCGTTATTGTTGTAGGTGGATTATCTTGCACGTTCTGGCAAGTACTCGGTGGTCATTTTCGATAATCGCGGCATGGGCCATTCAGGTACGGTTCTTTATTGTTCTTCTCTACTCAACCTAGACCAAAACATGCTGAATTATATATGTCATTGTGTATGTAGATTCCCCACTTGGCATCTACTCGTAAGTTTGTGTCAGCGCAAAATCACCTATTTTGGGGAATACAAAGAGGCCCTTTTTTCACATGTTATTCCGAAACAGGACATCACAAATGGCCAAGGACGCATTAATCTTATTGGATCACTTGGGATGGACAAGACGAGTGCATTTGGTGGGTATCTCAATGGGTGGTATGATATCACTCGAAATGGTAGATGCTGCCCCAGCCCGATTCCAATCCTTGACCTTGACAAGTACCACCGCTAAACGCAACATTCCCACTGTAAGCGTCGTCCCTTCGTCATGTTTATTATCGCCGACGTATTCATCCTAACTTATCATACATCAGTGGACCGCCATCTCTTCACTCTCCAAGATTGTGCTATTCTACCGTAATCCACGTGACAAGTTGAAGGCAGCCATGGAACTCGTTTATCCTGAAACGTGGTTGAGCCAAAAGCCTGAACATCCCGATCATGCCGAGAAATATGATACCAACCGAGAAATGGCCACAGCAAACTTCATCAGCCATGTCGCTCGTTCTCGATTACAACCTCTCAGGGGCAACATTGCGCAAACAGCAGCATGTTTAGGCCACTCCTTCTCGGATGATCGACTTTTAAAGATCAAATCAAGTGGACTTCCTGTCATGGTGATTACAGGCACTTGGGATAACCTTGTCCGTCCCCAATACTCGTATCATTTGAAAAAGGTGTTGAATCCTCGCTTTGAATTATTCAAAGGTAGTGGTCATGCCATCCCCGAAGAACAACCCGAACGTTACAATGCTTTGCTGGATGATCATTTTACCAATGCCAGTGTATCCCATACCTCCCAAGAATCCAAATTGTAGTAGTCATAGTTATCATCGTTTATACATATGTACAAATCAAATGCGTTATGATTTACTTGACGTGGTATCAATACTATCATTAATCCTTCTTCTTAATGCTTGTCCCAATGTCTGTTCGTTCGCCGAGGATGAAGTGAGGAGTGTGTTGATGATACGATCAAGGACTGGAAGCATTTGACGTGGAGGAGGGGTCGATGGCAATTGTGATGATGAAGAAATGAGACGTTCGAGTGCTTTGAATTGACCACGTGTCACCAACCAATCCATGTAGTACGCATAAAGACTCCATCCCGGTTTAATGGTATCCACATGGTGTTGAAGATCGTTCCATAAGAGATCGACTGCATGAGGTTCCTCCGCCTGGATATAATAGCGTAGCATGACACTGTAATCGAAAGGATGACGAGGACGCACCTGGTCTAGATATTGCATACGCTCGACGTACATGCGTGCTTTATCCACGTTGCCTGCCTTGACATGCGCATCAATAAGGTACGTGAACGTGCGTGTTGTTGGCATGAGTTTGAGTTGTTGAAACACCTTTTCAGCTGTGGATAATGCATCGCATCGTATAAAGGCTCGTATCAATCGATTGTACATGGCCACACTGCTGACTTGGCCTTTATTCATCTCACGCCACAATGACTCCAGCTCGCTCACCGTCGTGGAGGGGTCATCGAGTTGTTGCTTGATGGCATTGAGTCGATGGAAAGGGATCGTGGTGGCTGGTGCTGTATGCCCTGTCAAAATGACTTGTTCGATAATGTTGGAATACGATTTGGCACTCTTGGTCGATTGCTTTTGTAAATAGTCGCGAAATGTCGAAGTGATGTTGAAATAAAGCTCTTGTTCTTCTTTGGGTGTAAGAAACCGGTCAAACCAACTGCGTTTTCGAGAGCTTCCATAAAGTCGTACACAGGATTGACGTGCACGTAGACGTAATAGTAATCGAGCGCGTTGTAGTAAACATGGACGAGTCAAGAGCATCGTATTGAAAAAGGGAAAGAGAAAGAATGGCTAATTCAACATGTCGTGTCGTCGTGTCATGTAAAAAGAGAGAGAGATAACAACATGTGCATACTCCGATTGTCCGGGATGAAATCAGGTGATGAGTAAAATGGTTCGGATTGCAATTATCATGTACAAAAGAGAGCAATATATATATATATACAAAGGTAGAACAACCAGCCCAAACCCCCCTTCACAACTTTTGTGCATAAGCATGATGCAAATTCATAAACGCCCAATGCATCTCAAGCTCTTCATCCATTTGTTCCAATGTTGCTCGTAATCGTTGATCGGTCCAAGGATCATAGTCATCCACAAAGTCGCTTGTATCATCATCATCATAGTCATCATCATCATCATCATCTTGAGTATAAGCCGAATGATCGATATAGGTAAAATAAGACGAGGATGAGGACCGCTGTCGTGGTCGTGGTGATGGTCGACGTTTTCGTTGTTGTTCGCGTATATGGATCATTTCAATCATATCATGTAAATCGTCTCTGAACATGACGCCAATGCGACCACCCCATACCCCAAGAGGAAGTGATGTATGCTTGGCATGATAGGCGTAACCATGCTGTTGATGCATCTGTTCCACAAGCTCATGGAAGAAAAAGACATCTTGTAAATGTTGTGCGAAATGTGGATCAAGGGATCTCCGTTCCATCAAATGAATGACTACATACGTATACAATAAAATCATTGGTGTCACATAATAAAAAAAACGCTAGCATGTCATACATACCTTGTGCATTCAATTCTTGGGTCATTGGACCAATATGTGGGTTCCCATAGATACGCATATCCAATTCCATCATTTCTACGTAACCTGAAGGACGACAGAGCCGCCAACACTCTTGCACAATATCACGATAGAGATCGGGTGGTAATGAAAAGATGAGAAATCGCCCATAGATGAAGTCAAATTGATCCTCGGACAAGCGTTTGAGGTCAGTCAACATGTCATGTTGTACACGTATGAAGCGAAAGTTGCTGGGCATCGTCTTGTGTCGATCCAATACATCACGTTCATCCATGCCTAATACCCAACAATGCTTGTATTTCTTTGCCATGTCCATACACCATGATCCATCACCGCAGCTTTTGATAGTCATCATCACATGTGAGTGCATTGCATTTTAAAGTTTCTGCTTTTTGTTGTTATGGTGGTGGCTTACCCAATATGCAAGATCTTTCTTTCTTTGGAGGGGTCCGAGAGATTCACAGGACTATAAAACAACCTGTTGTGGCTGTGGTGAGTGTATGGTCATAGTAATGCAATGTTTACATCGTCTCCTCCCCTTACCCATCTAAAGCAAGACGCACTAATTCTTGGCGGATAATCATGCGATCAGCGCGTGGCCATGATGAATCCTTGATCTTGATCTTCTTGGGTTTTTCCTCGACCACATCCTCTTGTTTATGGTGAGTAGTAGTGGATGGAGTCATGCTATGATGATGTTGATAATGATGGTTGTTGTTGTTGTTGTTGTTGGATAGTAATGTGGGTGAAAGCACAACATCCATGTCATATGACAAACGAGGAGGTCTAACGTCATCTCGATTGGTACGAGTCGTAGTAGTATTGGGTGGAGGTAATGAAAATACGGATGAAGGTCGATGTACAGATGCTGGTGGTGAACAAGGTGATACAGACATGCTGGTATGATGAGGATGATGATGATGATGATGATGAAACGATAATCGCTTCTCAGGATAGCTGGCTCCCAATGAAACAGTTGTTGCTGCTGCTGCATGATGGCCATTCGTCGCTGTTGTAGTGATCAGCGGGTCTTCGTTGCCTTTCCATATTTCATTCATGGCCGATGCACGTCGTGGACTACTGGAACATGAAGGATTGTTGGTAGAAGAATGGAAGGAGGAAGTCGAATAAAAACAAGTATCGATGGTACCAGCCACTGATAACGTAATCGAAGGACGTGGTACATTAATAGGTTCAGTGCTTGTTACTTGTGGTTGTGGTTGTGGTGGTTGTGAATAAGAAGAGGGTGATGATGTATCGTCGCAAGAAGGTGAATCATCACTACTGCTATATCGACGAGTCCATTGTGATAACCACGAAAAGAGTCGAGATGGAGGACGATTCTTGGTCATTTAGGATGGCATGTGGGAAAAGTAAAGTAAACAGGAAAGAGATGCAATCATCAACACATGCACACACACCAGCAGACTTGTAAGGTGGCGCTTTGTGCACCCAGCATGAGAAAGAACGCACACACACGCACGCACACACCCACACGCAATATTCAAACACAGAGCAATGATGTTGATGATGATGATGATGATGCTTTGTTATTAGATAATATGATACACCAGATAGTTGGGGAGTCCCCAGATTTGGTAACCCAATGCCTTGGCCATCTTGGCAAATCCCTCTGTCTCCACTTGATGCTGGAATGGAAATGTAGGAAATATGGCTCCTTCTCGATGAACTGCCGCCTTGACCAAAGTGCATGTACCACCTACTGCATCCAGTGGCACGGTATGAAAGAGCTCCGTTTGCTCATTTTCAAATCGCATATCAATCAACAACTTTCGATGTGTCTCCAATTCCGGGTATCCTATAATACCATTGAGTATACTCAACACTTGGTTATATCATTCATTCTTATTACCTTCCACCAATACATCCTCTTCCTCCAACGTCTTTTGAAACTCGAGACTTTCAGGTGTTTCCTGCCAATTGTTCTTGTCATATCCACCTTCTTCATTGTAAGAATGCCACCAACAATTGGGAACCAAGACATCCTTATCCAATGCAATCAACTCTTGTAACATGGTAGATGGATATTCAAGCACATCGCCATCGAGCCATAATACCCATGATGTTTCCTCTGACAATGCAGCTGATAACAATGTGTTGCGACTTTTGGCCATGATCTTTCGGCGTTCGACTTGTACACCAAATGCATGTCGTTCTTCCGTATTGGGGAGATCAAAGTCGAAATCCTTTTGATAAATACTGATTCGATGAAATTGTTGCCATGACGACTGTTGCGATGATATCCATCGAGCGTGATCCTGTAACTTTTCAATCGTCCCATCTGAAGAATCGCTCACAAGAAATCCAAGTGATATGAGGTGATGTGGATACGTCAGTCGGTTCACGCTGTCAAAGTAGCGTTCGATAAGGTGTGCAGAGTCTTTAAGCGGTGTCAGAATCAACACGTGTTCATTGTGCTGTTCATGGTTGGTCGCATTCAACTTGTCCATGTCGTAATACTGAAATCGATGAGGTCCACTGCTGTGGAAATGACCATTCATAAGACTTAAACTACTGCTGCTGCTGCTTTCTTCAGTGCATGTCCGGCTCGATGACAAGGCCAAAAAGTAAAAGAGGACACAGCTTGCTAGGATAACCGAAATGACCTGGACTCGTGTGCTGAACAACATGTTGTTGAAGGCGGGAAAGAGAGTGTATATATGTGTGTGGAGTAAACAAGGGCGATTATTAGTTTGATACAAGTAAAATAAAGAGAAGGGGGGTGAAAATGCTGCTGCTGTTGTTGCTGCTGCTGTTTTTGTTGCTGCTGCCTTTCCAAGGGGAGCTTTTCACAAAAGGGGTAAAGGGGGTTGTTGTGGAGGAAAAGAGTGTATGTAAAAGATAAAGTAGTTGGGTGACAAGAAGGAAAAAAGAAAAAGAGAATGAGATCAAAAACAGTTACAAAATAGGAATCAAGGATCGCCATTCATTCGACTAGCTCATTTAGACTGATTCCGACAACACTGGGTGGTATCTTTTCCCTATCAGCAAAAGTATAGTATAACATCACATCCACCAATACCTCTTTGTGTATCAAATCATGATACAGGTGATCCTTCTTCATTTACCTTTACTACTAGTCAATAACCGAAGGAAGGATATTCATCCACTATACTCCTCCCGATTACATAATAATAGAGCGGTACCAATTCAGCGGATTGAATACCAGCATTATCTTTCAACCGGCATGAACACGCTATAGAGGGAAACCATGACATTGTTGATAGCCGTGTACTACTACTTTTGTTACGGATACGCCTCCTCTTTGATTATGTCTAGAATGATCTATCCATATTCATCGTTCACATATACAAAGAACGCATCTTTGTTTGTTGAATGGTGCTGATTTATTTGCCACAAAGGTACACAAGTTTTAAGGAGAAGAGAAGAGGAACGAAGCAAATGATGATGCATAAAAACAAGAATGGGCGGGAATGCCACTGAGTATCGTTCACCGTAGTAGTGCTTGTGTCTATCCCAAAGCCATCCTCCTCGCTCTCAGAGATTTACCGCCAACAATGACAACAACACAAGTGCCAAAATACTTTGTAGCCAATGAATGTCGGGTGTTGTTGAATAAGAAGCTCGATGTTACACACGACCATGTTACACGTGTAAAGTGGATTTACATTTGCTCCTTTACTTTTTGACTATATACGACTTTAACTCTCGTTTTGACTCCTCGTTCATTATGACTAGCAGCTTTTGAACCTTATGTTTATTGAAATAACCTATGCTATTCAAATGGCATGCGTCATGGATCACGCTTACGATGTACAGCGACAACAGCAGCATATGGGCGTTTATGCACGCGTTACTGGTGAGAGTAAAAGTAGGTGATAAAGACGTTGAGGGAATTGGTTGATGTAGTATTGCTAAAAATTACACTCACACAAGCAACGTCTTTATGGGATTTGAGCACAGCAAGTGATTCGGTATAGCCGATGCTGTTTGATGATGATGGGCCTTGCCACATTGTTTATCTCTGATCCTGATTTATGATGGTGTATGGGTGTTTAATCACACCAAGGCTCTTCTGACACATGTCACTTGTGAAGGTACTATACCCCAACATCAATCAGCTCATCATGTAGCAAACATTTATTGCCCTTCCTTCCTTTGGTGATAACAGCAATACTCACGCCTGCAGCACACGAGAAGTTGTTATCGCCCACTTTTACCCCTGCACACTGTAGGAAAGTATGTAAACAACATCCAATAAACAAAATGTATTAAGGTATCATGTATATGACAAGCAATGGTTCCATATCACATTGGGACGTAAGGGTCGAGCTGCTTAAACCAATTTGCGTAAACCCAATCAATTCAAGGCACACAGACCTATATTGTTGATTTGGCCTCTCACTCATCCTGAAACTCAATGGAGGATCACTTTCTGTTGAGGTCGACCAACTCTTTATTGTATCAGAAAAGGCATATGCTTCGTCTTACAAGACCAATTATGAACCCACTTCTATTTCGTTTGTAGTACATTGATCAACCAGTAAGCAAGAAGGGAATAAACTAGCAAGGTCCAAGGGATAAGAAATAACGTGTCCTTCTAGCTACGTTGCAACCATCATCTTCACACTTGCTGCCATACAAACAACCAGCTATCCTGTGCCACTATGTTTTTTGACAGCATTCACGAGCTTCAACGGTCAAACGTGCTGCTGATCGGTGCTACCACCAAGTCAAGAAGATCCTTGCAACCTTGATTGTGTACTCCCATTCCTCACTTTTCTTGTTCTTGTGTCCTTGAGAAGCACGTTAGCAATCTTGTTCGAGAGGTGTGGTGAGGTTGAATGCTCGTTTGCTCATCGTGTCAACAGGATCGTTAACACCCGTTCCCTTCAACTTCTTTATTGGTTGCCATGATACCATACACAATGCCTTTCCATAGGTCACCAAGATAGACATAGATCGTCGTGATACATGCATGCAATGATAACAATAAACGTATACATTGTAATAAGAACAAGTGCAGGATTGATTTATTGGCATACAAGAGGATGCTATCTTCATTATAGTAAACAAGGGCAAGTGGGTGATCTATTACTACGTATATGGGAAAGGGAGACTCCTTCTAATACTACTACCACCTTCTAATACTACTATTATCATTTTCATATTTTGGTCGGCGGTCAGAACTGCTGGTATAACGCAACACTCCAACAGACGACGCCTCATCTTTCCTCATTGCAGAAGGGGAACCGCTTCACGTCTGTAGCGCTAGCGTAACCTTACACCCTGTCAACTGCGAGGTAAAGGAACTCTCATGCCAACCTCACAAGGAGCAAGGCATATACATACTCCACTCCTGCAACAATGACCAGAACACGCTTAGCGGATAACATCAAGTCATGCTACGACCCAAGAGCATCCATGAACACGACCAGCGCAACATGAATACATTCAGGCGGAGGGGTAACGAAGAAGGGGGAAAAAACCTCGCTTTGTTACGCGGCAAAGGCTAAGGAAAAACACCCCCTGTGCAGGCCACTCCAATCAACTCGTTCTAAAACGAACTTACATGAGTACACAGTGCCAAGATATGAATGAACAATAGAAAACTTACCGGGCAAGAGAAAGGAGGATACTGCGCCTCAGAGGAAAACGGCTTTGTTTTAAAAGAAAAAGAGCGCTCTTTCAAACGCGCAAATTTTTGAATCCCAGCGTGGTTTTTTTTACGTGCTTTTTTTCGCGCTTTTTCGTCCAATTTCCTTTTATACTCAGCGCGTTTCGCGTCGCGCGTTTTACAGGCTAATCTCTGCCTAAAGATGCCGTTTTTTCTTGTACATGTGGGCAAGTAGAAGGGGAAGTAAAATTGTGTTGTCATGGCAATCATGCAACTGACGCTTCCTATTGTGGCACGAAACTAAAGTGCCGACGCCGATGCGGAGGGACGTGCAGCTAACAACAGCGACGCCATGTACCACTGCACCTTCTATATACGTGCATGTTGATCCATTACTGTTTACCAAGCTATGTTGGATCAAAAGGATGTACCACACCTTCAATACTCAAATGCTGATACAAAGAACTCATGTATATGGACATGCTTATCAAGATGGCATCGACACAAGAGATTCGACACTCTTGGCTTAAGCTGCACAAACAAGTCGTCCTGCATCTTTAGCTACTTCACAATAAACAAAGACATCTTCCATTTAGCATCACGATTGAAGCATAGTAGAAATAAAGACGTCAATATCTCACAGTTTTACAATCAAGCGCGAGGGGCTATTGTTGGGTACCATTACTATGGGTTTATTGTATTTGAAAACAAGCGCGTCTATTTAAACCTATACAGCCCGCTGAGAAATGCCACTGCCTATCGTCTATCAGCGTACGAACAAAGAAGCTTCAACGAATGCAATGTGACAAAGGAACAGGGTATCACGATACTATGATGTAGATGATCCAATCTCGCTCTCTATCTTCGAAATCCTTCCTCCATTTCATTCCACAAACCAACCAAGTCGATCACACAGAATCAGCGGCTGTCGTTGTTGTATCATTGTATCCTTGATTGCCGCCGTCACAAGCATCTTCATCCATCATTGCAAACTAATTGTTGTGCGTGCCTTGATTCCGATATCCCAATATCATCCATATTGGGATATCCGCCTTTCGTCAAAGATCGAAGCTCTCTGATCCATGCCATTCAATCCATCATCATCCTCACCCGTATACATGTAACATGATCCATCCTTCCTGCTAGCGACATTTGAGGGTCACCTATCACCGTGCTTGGCTGCATCCATCCATCCATTCATAATCATTGCAAGTCCAACATGTTGATAGAAAGAATCGTTTGCTGGCATGCTTCCTTTTCCATCCGGCTGTTGGGTCAACCACTTCCTTAGTCATTGTCTATCGCAGCTCAATCAAGAGAAGAATGCTCGTATGGTGCAGTATAGTCGATGGCTGATATGGCATCATCCATTGGAATCCATATGTACCAAAGCAAGTTGATACACGTAAATAAAGCTGCTTCTCAATAACGGCTGTCTGCTGTTCACGTAAAAAGGATTGCAAGTAGAGAACGTCGTCTGAGACAAAGACAAGACCTTGTTGACAACGACTGCAGTTACGTTTGATCGGGAAAAGGAGTGTGCAAGAACGTATGTTGTACCAAAGTGACAAGGTTGTGAACTGTTTGAGACAATGAAGTAACGATCTTGCTGTTTGAAACTGCTGGATGAACGCTGTTACGTTTGATTGTCGTCGAGGATCGCACAAGAGAAGGTGAAGTGTCAAGGAACGCGGGTGTTGTAAGCGGGGTGCACACGCCATCAACGTGCCATTCAGTCGAAGTCGTTGGGATCAAGACAATCGCAGGATCGACATGATGAGCTGAAGCAGGACAATCGTTTAGAGATGGTGGCAGCACTTGAATGAACGAACAGTTGAGAATGGGAGGAAGAGACAAGAAGCGTGGAGCGGAAGAGCTGGAAATTAAGTAGACTTCTTTGTGTTGGATGATGTTTCTTTGTGTGTGCATTGCTCACCCAAATCCCATCGAATCGAGAAAGTTGAAGGATGGAGACAATGGGCTAGAGCAGGACAATCGTTCGTATGCATTGGATTGGACAACTATGGAGAATGGGAGGACTAAGGTTATTAACTGGCATTTTGAACTGTTCCTAAATAGTGTACAAGAATCATGCATCGCCTGTGCTGAATGACTCAATTTACGCAAACACGCCCTCTGCATCTTTTGCTCTATTATAGTCATACTACTTTACATTAAACAAAGACCACTCTTCATATAGCATCACTCTTACAGCATATGTAAAACATAAAGGTGCCTGTATCTCTAAACTTTACAATCAAACGTGGGCTCTTTAATAGACCAACGCGCTCGTCGGGGTCAAAGGAATCTTGTGTCAAAGTATGAAGTTCATCGTGGCCAATCCCAGATTTCGCAATGTCGCTACCAGCCAAACTGGATCCGGGGGTCAACCTCTTTCGACGACGACCAAAAAAATATTTTTTGGGCTGTTTGCGACATTGAACGCGAAACTTTCACACAAGGTGCTGTTGACCAAGCCGAGCCCATTGGTCTAATAAAAACCCCACATTTCATTGTAAAGTTTGGAGATACAGGCACCTTTATGTTTGTAAGCGTGATGCTATATGAGAAGTGGTCTTTGTTCATTGCCAAGTAGCTGGACCCTGGCAGAGCAAAAGATGCAGAGGGTCGTGTTGTGTAACACAGCTACGTTTGCATGAATGAAAGGGTCAATGTATAATTACTTTATGGATCATCTAAGAACAGGCATGTATTGCTAGCTGACGGCCACTTTTATCCAATCATCATTGTTGCGAGATCCACTGCATGGGAACGATGCCCCGCTCTAGACATTCATTTCCATGATTAAAGTAGGTTGATCCGAGCTGATTTGACTGAGCTGCGGCCAAAGAGAGATTACATCACTCTGGACATAAAGCACGCTCGATGTAGCTCAACCGATGTAATCTTGTGTGAGCGTAACTCAACCAAATCAGCTCGGATCAACTTACTTTAATCATGGAAATGAATGTCTGGAGCAGGGGCATTGTCCACCTACAATAGAATGCACAAAAGTTGGGAATGCACAAAAGTGGCTATTAGCTGCCAATGTATGACATAAAAGTGAGGGTTGCGTACCTGTCATGCATTGTCCCTGAAGTCCTGACTTTTTAGCTGAGTTACCCAAAGAGGTCCTTCTGCATCTTTTGCTCTGCCAGGGTCCAGCTACTTGACAATGACAAAGACCACTCTTCATATAGCATTACGCTTACAAACATAAAGGTGTCTGTATCTCCAAACTTTACAATGAAACGGGGGGTTTTGAATAGAGCAATGGGCTCGGTTTGGCCAACAGCACCTTGTGTGAAAGTTTCACGTTCAATGTCGCAACTAGCCCAAAAAATATTTTTTGGTCGTCGTCGTCGAAGAGGAGAGGTCGACCACCAGATCCAGTTTGGCTGGTGGCGACATTGCGAAATCTGGGATTGGCAAGCTTGATCGTGAAACTGGCACCCAAGGTGCAGTTGGCCAAGCCGAGCCCATTGCTCTAATAAAAACCCCACGTTTCATTGTAAAGTTTGGAGATACAGGCGTCTTTAGGTTTGTAAGCGTGATGCTATATGAAGAGTGGTCTTTGTTTAATGTAAAGTAGTATGACTATAATAGAGCAAAAGATGCAGAGGGCGTGTTTGTGTAACTTGAGTCATTCAGCACAAGCGATGCATGATTCTTGTACACTATTTAGGAATAGTTCAAAATGCCAGCTAATAACCTTAGTCCTCCCATTCTCCATTGTTGTCCAATCCAATGCATACGAACGATTGTCCTGCTCCAGCCCAGCATGTCCATCATTCAACTTTCTTGATCCGAGAGGATTTGACTGAAAAACGCTCAAACACAGAAGTATAATCCAATTTCACAAGAACCATTTTGCGAAGTTATTTGTAAACTGCCAGCTAATAGCCCATTCCTCCCATTCACCTTTGTTGTCCAATCAAATACATATGAACGATTGTCTTGCTCCAGCCCATCATTCCCATCATTGAACTTTCTTGATTCGAGATGACATGACTGTTGTTGGATCATCATTATTATCATGTAAGTGTAAAATGGCACACACCCTTTTGCTATACGTGAGGATCATTTCTTTTAATTACGTGTACCTATTGTCTATCGTGAGGGTGATGATCATGATGGGTGGATGGTGTGTGTGGGGTCATTGAGTGGCCTCAGTGTAATAGCAGTAGGCGGATTTAAACTTGCGGGACAGCAGCTCCACGACTTGAGAGAACGCTTTCTCTTCTTTTTCCCCCACCTTTCCTTATTCCATTCACGACATCTCGATCAAAAAAAGTGCTCTTGTTGGCTGTGAGGTGTTAATGTAGTTCTGAACATGCATTGTCAGGGAGCGAGTGTGTCCAAGTGCTGAGGAATGGAGCATGGTGGTTGGTTGGTTGTTGCCATGGCGATATTGTTGCTTCCTTTTGCTCGTTGCTATTCCCGCTCTACGCTTGGTGTCAACAGGTACATTCAAAGTCCAATGTTGCAGTCGAATTGGTTCCATTGACGCGTCAGCTTGTATAGAGGGCAAGTTTGGTTTCAAGACGTTGGCTGGTTTGGCGTTTTGTTTCGGCTCAACTATACTACACCATGGTTTTCGGTTTCCAGTAACCAACAACAACGGGTCTTTGTATATATGGAAAAGGCAATTACAAGGAAACAAACAATGAAAAGGGTGTTTATTGTGTGTGTGCTAATAATGAATTGAATAGGTTTCTTTGGTCAGGCAATGCAACTTGGGGCATCATCATCATCTCTTTGGGCTCAAGTCCCAGCCAGTATCAAGTGGCCGCTGCGTCGCTCTGCACTAGCCAAGTGTGCTAGAAAAGCTTCTTGGAACGCGTCCAGGGCTCTATAGGCCTGCGTTTGAGTTGAGGATGGGTCGATGACGATGGGTTGTTGGAAGAGCATGGTCACCGTGTTGAGGTAAAAGGGGATTTGCAATGGCTCGGCCGTGAATGTGTTGAACCAACACGCTCTTCTCGTGATAGGCTCGTTCTTTCCCTTGAGGATTTCTTTTCATGAGGTGGGAAAATGATTAGAAGGATTGGGGAGTATTCTTTCTTTGGATAGGATGAACGAGAACAACTATGAGCCTGGACTCTACGTAAGTGGTGTCCTTCCTTGCCATGGATCGAACTGGCCTTGCGTGATTCGTGCAGTGCTTTCTCAAGAACAAGGGATCGCCCGACGTTGCTCGTAAGGTGGTGATTTGGTTTGTGAATTCCTTCTGATTTGTTTTCTTCCTTGGAGAGGATCGCCTAACGATATACCAAATCGTCATCATTCCGGTACCAGATGGTCTAACTTGCCCGCTTTCTTATTTGCAGAGACGACGATTACGATGGTTACCACATTCACAACAATGACGATTACGATGATCACCCCATCTACAACAATGACAATGATGACGACAACGAGATTCAAAAGGAAGTCTGCAAGATCCCATTCTTTTCATATTGTGTATTTTTGGATGTTGGTGTGACGGATGAGATTGACGACTGGTGACGAGTACGAGTAGGAATGATGACGGAGGACGACTACGACGATGGTGGTGGCAATGTACAGTAGCAAGAGAGCTAGATGAAAAAGAGAATTGTTTATTTATTACACACTTGTTGGAGTTTGCTAGCTTGTGGATTACATACTATTGCTTCGAAGATGGAATAATAAAGGTGGTCCGGTTATCGGTCATGTAAGAAGTACATGGCTTTTGTGATACAATAAGGAGGAGTGGGAAGTGGGATGAGCTTGAGAAGAGAAAAAGTGAAGAGATCCCTCCATCGAGTTTCAGGATGAGTGACTCGGTCAATATGTATATGTATCTTTTCACATATACAAATTGGTTTATGCAGCTCGACTTTCTTCTACATGCAAATGTGATGCATACCTTGACACCATTGTGGATATGCTGTTACCGCATTCTTAGAAGCAATCATCATCTCGTCATTCATTTGTGTAACTGACTGTCAGGGACATTAATCTGATATAACCTACGATGCGGTTTTCCTCGGCTCTTCAATCTTTCCGTTAATGCGACCGACACATCCACTGGGAAAACGGCTCCATCAAGCACGGCTTATGAGTGAAACATAAACGTGCCTATATCTCCAAGCACCTGACTTGTATGCGGTTTTTAATGGAACAATGAGCTCGGCCAACGCTGCTGTATGGGGGATTTCGTTCAGAAATGTCTGCCAACTAACCAAAATATTACGGTCGTCGTCATCGAGAAGGAGATCGACCCCGGATCCAGTTTGACTGCTTGGTGGCGACATTACCGAGAATCTGGGATTAACGGCAGAGCTTGATCAGTGAGCTTTCACTAGATATGATGATAAACCCGTGCTCCCAACAAAAACACTTTTTTTCCTTGTAAGTTCATACGGGCAGCGCCACCATGTTTTGAAGCGTGATGCTATATAGTGAGATGCTGTTTCATTGTGAAGTAACTGGACCCTGGCAAGGAGCAAAAGATGCAGAGGGACGTCTTTAATGTTACTAAGGTTAAGATTTGGCTTCGGGACAATTACGT